>NC_142868.1:156783000-157085250 GCF_051225735.1 Oryctolagus cuniculus | reverse complement strand
TCCTTATATAGTTGTCCAAGGAAGTCTACCATGAGCACTGAGCTTCAGAAGCATGTTTAACTTCTTCCCTTTGACATTCATTTGATTTTTGTTAATCTGATAGGTATCATCCCTAATGGATGCAGAGTCCCTCTTATTTAAATGCATCTGTGCAACAGCCCTTGCCCTGTCTCCCAGGTAATGACAGCTCAAGAGCAGTGAGCATCTGGGACTTACAGATTAAGACCAGTCCTCAGGATTTCTTGGTACTCTAAAACCACCTGCTTAGAAGGCTCATTGAAACCAGTGGGGGGTTTTTACTCTCCGACATTATACAAATGTCCCTGCACTGAAGGGAATGGCTGAGAAGGGACAGACAGAAAACTGTGAATAAATTAAAGGACCTCTAATGGATTAAAAACAAAAAGCTATTCTCTCCAGGGGTTCACATTTATTGAGCTAGATTTGCTTAAAAGTATTCTCAAGTCTCAAATTCATCCAACTAGAATGACTTTAAAACAGTATTCTTTCTGGTCCACTGGAGAGATATGCCTTTAAATGATTATTTTAATGACAATTATCTATCAGGTAACTGCAATGTAAGACTAATATATGTAAGTATGGCAGAACTTGAATTTTATAAGTTAAAGGTCTCTAGGGTATCTTGGAAAGCATTTTGGCTACATTTTAAAAGCTTACTAAACACTCCAACAGATACAAGAGTTATTCTTCGGCAAGATTCATAAGAATGGGCAAAGTTAAAAAGAATAATTTTATGAAATATATTTGACAGCAATTATTTTCAGGGGATACATTTTCTAAATTCCAAGAAAAAAATTTAAAACTTCATAATAAGTTATACTTATATATATATATTTTAATTTATTTGACAGGTAGAGTTATAAACAGTGAGAGAGAGAGACAGAGAGAAAGGTCTTCCTTCCATTGGTTCATTCCCCAAATGGCCGCTACGGCCGGTGCTGCACCGATCCGAAGCCAGGAGCCAGGTGCTTCCTCCTGGTCTCCCATGCGGGTGCAGGGCCCAAGCTCTTGGGCCATCCTCCACTGCCCTCCTGGGGCCATAGCAGAGAGCTGGACTGGAAGAGGAGCAACCGGGACTAGAACCTGGCACCCATATGGGATGCCGGCGCCGCAGCAGAGGATTAACCAAGTGAGCCATGGCGCTGGTCCCACAAGTTATACTTTTAAAAGGGAATTCCTCCACCAGATTTCATGATCTGAACTGTGAAAGAAATATAAGTAAACCATTTCTTCACTATTTCTTTTAACAGGGTTATTTAATTGTATTTACCTTAAAATACGGAAAATTTACAGCAATTTTTTTTCAGGCTTAACAAGAATTACAGCAACAGAGCCCTAAAATTCTATTTATTGTAATATCACCAGAACTTACTGATGAGGAGTTAACAACTGTTGTGAACTATGCATCACATTATGTGCCCTTTTCCCTTACTTGATACTGTAAGTATGGATCAGACATTGTGGGAGAGCCCTGGACGACATTCTCTTACCATGCTGGCAGCACTTCTAGCTTGATGCGCACCTGAGGACATTGATTTATATTGCTTCTCATCTTACTGTGAACACTTTTGCTCCAAAGAAGAACTGAAAACTCTAAGTAAATCAGAAAACAAAGGAACTGGAGGACTAAGTTGTTCAAAATCTTATCATTTTGAAAAAATATACACTAATTTGAGGATTTTAAACTTTTTAAGGAAAAATGAAATAATTCCAAGAAACACCACAAAGGGCCATATTGTACAAAGGAGAAATGCCTTCAGGTTGGTCCAATATTCTGTAGGTCTTTCAATCTTTATTGTCTTTGTTTTTTCTTTCTTTTTTTTTTTTTTGACTTGTTTATTTGAAGGAAAGATTACAGAAAGAAGGGAAGAGTGAGAGAGAGAGAGAGAAAGAGAGAGAGGAGAGAGAGAAAGTAAGAGAGTAGAGAGAGAGATAGAGGATAATCTTTCATCTGCTGGTTCACTCCCCAGATGGGTGCAACAGCCAGTGCTGGGCCAGGAGGAAGCCAGGAAGCAGGTTCTTCATTAAGGTCTCTCAAGTGGATGCAGGGGCCCAACCACTAGAGCCATTTTCCCTTGCTTTCCCAGGCCATTCAGAGAGATCTGGATTGGAAATGGAGCAGCCAGGACTCAACTGGTGCTGTTATCGGATGCCAGCATTGCAAGTGGCCACTTAGCTCACTACACCACAACCCTGCCCCTAGTTTTTTGTTTCAAGATCAATGTGATGTTATGTTTACTAGATGACACACGATCCTTCTTGTAAAGAAAGAAGTCTTAAAGTTTAATAACAAAGTAATAACCATCTCACACAATGTAGATTACATTGAACTTTCATTTTGGAAAAATAAACTGCTTCATTACACTTCTTCAAAATTGAAGGGTTCTTACTACTATTCATGTAATAAAATAAGGAGGAATTAATTAGTAATACATTCACACTGACAGTTGCTACTACTACTATTAGTAGTATTGTGATATAAATTTTTTTCCTTAAAAACAGTTTAGGATAAAAATCTATGGAGTTAAAGTATCTTGATTTAAAAGGCAGAAAGAAAATGAACAACGGTTAAGTATTAATGCTTTAATTACTTTTAGCAGAGAAGAAAAATACTACATAAAAGAATTAACTCTCAAGATACAAGTTAAATCAAATTTTAAAGAACATTAATATGAAGCTCTGATCAGTTTCAGAGGTTTAATTAGTAATGTAGTAATTAGATAGATAGCTGCTGATGACATAAAGCCTACAGGTCCTATATTAATGAATCATAGAGGAAATTAACATGGTTAATTATTTATCTAATTAAAAGGCAGTTATATCACTAGATTTGGAATTCCATAAAGTTAAGTACAATGTATTAAACACTCTTGTATCCACCAAAACCCAACAACACATTATTAGCCCTTTAGGAACTCAACACAGGTGAGTTTAGTTAGTTTATACTTACTACGTTAAGTTGAAAGAATCAACTATTAAATAAGTCACTTATTATCTCAGCAAACAATTCTTCAGCATGTGCTCTAAGCTAGGTACTGTGATAAATTTGGGGAATACAAGAGTGAGTAAGACAGTTAAACACTCTTTGGCTTTTAAAGTATTTTATTAGAAATTGCTGACTACTTCTACATTACTCTAGGTGCTCAATAACGATGCTGTGATTAGATTCTTGAAAATTGTAAAAATGTTACCAGCAGGTTAATAATATTTTCTACTTGGGCTGTGCTTCCATATCAAATCGGTATGAAATTTAGAGGCACACAATGGCAGAAATAATGAATATAGTCATTACTCTCCAAGTTCCTAAATTACCAGATTTCCTAGTAAAGTAAATCTTCATTGATGCTGAATTCAAGTAACCACAGGCTTAATCTTTTAAACTTCACTCATCAAGCCTAAAATTTTAGAGTCTGCTTTGACCCCACCCCACCCCCAATCCCCACCTTTTGTTCCCTCAGCTCCCACAATGAGTAAAATTCATTTGCTACTGAGCTTTAGTTTGTAGCCAGACATTCACACAGCTTCTCTTGGGTTCTCATTAGAGCTCTGTATTTACAAGTTATTATTCTTTTGCATAAACCTTCCAGTTTAGGTTTTTCTTTTCTTGGTCTCCAGTAATTAATTTTCTGTCACCTCATCTTTGGTTATGTAACCAGTCTTTTGCCTTATCATCATCTCCTCCTTTCTCTCCAAGAATCTGAATGCTAGTATGATTTCTACAGATGTTTTCCCCTTTCTCTGACCTCCAAAAGAAGCACTTCACTGACCCTTGAATTTTCTCTTATCACATCTTACACAGGGCCATTTACAATCTCTATTTTGTATACATCATTTATCATCAATATTCCAAGCAATCTGTGTGCAGGACCTATGCTTTGGACCATCGTATATCATCCTCACAGGTTACTGTACTGCTGTGAATAAAATCAGGCTATTTTGCCATATGATATGTTAATGATAAATTTTGAAACTCTGTGGCATTTTAAAGTACATTTTGAACTTAAGTGCACTGTAAACACAGTAGTAATCATATACTTTACCGAAAAAAGTAACTGTGAAAATTAAACATTTATCAAGAGTATATAGAATTAGTCCCTATTAATTAGAAAAGTCAATTCGTTATAAATATTTTCTAAGTATCCTAAACACAAAGTAAAATATCAATTACCAAATTTATCTCAGATATATATGCCCAATTTAATTCTAAAGAGGAGTATTTTCTTATTCCCTATTATGTATTTTTCAATTTATAATTTGAAGTATCCTACTCATGTATGCTTGACATTTTCAAAGCAAAAAAAATTTTAAAAGACCCTATACACTCTACTTATTAACTCACTATAAACATATAATTTATCATTTTTAATATGACTTTTTAAAACTTATTCAGTCAAGCAGGCTCCAAAGTAGATTTCAAAGGCTAAGAATTGTATGAAGCTCTGTAATGTTGTCTGGCCTAGTGGTTAAGCTAACAGTCAAGCGGCTTGCATCCCATATTGGCATTCCTGGATTTGATTCCAGGCACTGCTCCTGACTCCAGCTTCCTGCTAATGCAGGCTCTGGGAGAAAGCGGCAATGGCTGAAGTGATAGGGTTCCTGCCACCCACTTGGGAACCTGGGCTGAGTTCCAGCTGTAAGTTTCAGTCCTTAACCCTGGATGTTGGGGACATTTGGGTAGTGAAGCAGCAGATGGGAGTGTACTTGCTTGCTCTTACTCCTTCTCAAATACATAAAAATAAATTGAAAAAAAAAAAACATTGTAATTTCCCCTCAAGCTGAACCTTATAAATATGAATAAGTTGAGTAAACGAAGAAATGATTAATTCTGTTTAAGGGCAACACATAGGCATATGTCACATTGGTGATCTACATTGTTTAAGGACATCTTTGTTTTAATATTGTTTCTAATTTCACATTCATTTAAATTTATTTATTTATTTATTTATTTTGCTGAAGAGGAGAAATGAGAAACTCTTAACATGTAGAGAAGGCTTAAAACATTGGAGAACATCAAAATGTTCATGATTAATGATGTGGAAGGATTTCTAAGTTTAGTCAGGTTTCTTCATTTAAGAAAAGCTATGGGGGGGGGGGGCAACAGTGTGGTATAGTGGGTAAAGCCACCACCTGCCATGCAGGTGTCCCATATAGGTACAGGTGAGAGACCCAGATGATCCACTGGTGAACCAGCCCCCCACTATGGTTCCTGGGAAAGCAAAAAAGGAAGGCCCAAGTGCTTGGGCCCTTACACCCATGTGAACAATCCAGATGACAATCCTGACCCCTGGCTTTGGCCTGGCCCAGCCCCAGCCATTGTGACCATCTGGAGAGTGAACCAGCAAGTGGAAAAATCTCTCTTTCTCTTCCTTTCACTGTGTAACTCTTTCAAGTGAATAAACAAACTAAAAAAAAAAAAAAAAAAAAAAAAAAAAAGAAATGACATTCAATTCCTTTATTCACCCATGGATCTAAATATGTTACACTCAGTATATTCCACACATTAAGAATTAGAGTATTTCAGGGCCAGCATTGTGGCGTAGTGGGTTAGGATGCCACCTGCAGTGCTGGCATCCCACATGGGCACAGGTTTGCTCCACTTGCCACTCCATTCCTTGCTAATACCCTAGGAATGCAGCAGAAGATGGTCAAAGTTTTTGGGCCCCTGCACACATGTGGGAGACCTGAAAGGAGCTCCTGTCTCTTGGCTTCAGCCTGTCCCAGCTCCAGCCATTAAGGCCCTCTCCTTCTCTTTCTGTAACTGTTTCAAATATATAAAATAAGTTTTTTATAAAAAAAAAGAATTACACTATTTTTAAGATAACACTCTTGGTATATAATGTTCTTCTACAGTGGAAAAAAAAACTCATTTTCATTTCTAATAAACCTGGGGCATGATTATATATTCTTAGCTTATAAGATTAACTCATGCTCATTGTAGGTAAGTAGAAAAACAGAGAAAATAGAAATATACTTTTCATTTCAAGTGCCATTGCTCAGAAACAACTACCCTTAGCTTTTTCTCTTGGTTACCAAAATTTTTTATCCTCTCTATATATACGCGTGTGTGTGTGTGAGACAGAGACACACACACACAGAGAGAAATGAGCTGTTATATTACATGATATTTTTCACATTCATTTACAGAGTTAATCTTTTCACATCTACCACCCTAAAGGAACTTAACATACAGTGGGAGAGACAGACCTGAGATCAAAAGATGCACTAAAATGTAATGTGTCATCAAGGAGCTTGTGCACATACAGAAAGTCCCACTGTCCAGTCTGGTGGGGTGATGATACAGACACTTGAGCTGAGGGTTGAAGAGTGAGGAGCACTTGCTGGGGCACAGCTGATGGGAAAGAGAGCTGGGGATGCAGGACTAGTATTGGGCTGGGGTTCTAAGGCAGACTATGGAGGAATCACAAAACTGGAAGAACAGAAGAGAACTACAGCGGCTTAAAGGACAAAGCAGAGGACTCTCACATCATGGAAAGTAATCTGATCTTTCCTTTAGACCAATATGCAAGATAAGCAAACAGAAGAAAGAAAGAAAGAAAAGAAAAATCCTCTTAGTGTTGATGCTCTTGATAATAGCCCACTTCCCTCTGAGTTGGACAAGGTAGGATCACAGACCATAGAATCAGATCAATTAATTTAGAATTCTAGCTCCACCATTCACTAGCTATGAGGCCTTGAGCAAATTAACCTGTGTCTCATTTTTGGGACTGTTTAAAGAATTTAATGAGATAAATGTGTAAAACACTAAAAATGGCACCTTGCATATGACTATCCTGCATAAATGCTTGTAAAGTAAAATCAATAACCTTATGAAATTAAAACAAATAAATGTTGGAATTTAAAAGCCCTGGTATAGAACACAAGCTGCATGTTTTGAGGTAACTGCTGATTCATATTCACTTAGAAACAGCTTAATAATTCAATCAATCTAATAACAGGGTTTCTCAAGAAAGGTTAAAAAGGAAAACCATCCAGGTTGATTGTAATTGAACTAACGTCAGGCTTTGTCATGTTGGCAGTCTGGGGAACAACAGAGTACATATGTTCTGAATTATGTTTGAATTGGGGTGCGGTGGTTCTTGCTAGAATCACTCTGAGTTCTACTTTGCGGATTTTGCAGGAATACACTAAAATATCTGTGTTCTAGAATATTTTTTGCATTATATACAAATTGCTTAATAAACTGAAAAAGACTAGTAATTTTTCAAAACACCCAGAATGAAGCTGTTAGATAATTATTATTTCAGCAATTTCAGATAGTACATTAAAAAAAACACATATATTTTTCTATATTTATAGCCAAGGGCTGATCAATGGAGATTCATGGTGCTCTGCAAAAAACACTGCTGACCTGGCAAGTTCCTCCAGGGAGGGAGTGGCCTCAGGATCAGTGAATGAAATAAATTTCTACTAATTGTGGTGCTGAGCCTTGACTCCAGTCTACTCCACTAGTTTCTGACTTAAATTTTTACAAATTTAAATCCTTTAATTCAATTTCCAACAATGCTCCTCCAGGGCAGACATTTTGCCTCTCCTATGCTTTTCTTGGACCCAACATCACATTTTGCCAAGTTATATATGCATAAAAAGCATTTTGCTTTAAAATGAAGATGATCAAAATCATGAACAAAGGCTGTTTTACTCTGGGACATGAGGTGTTTTGCAAAGGGAGATTCTCTTAATTAAGATGACATTCTCATTTCTAATTTTCATTTATTCCATATTTCTTATAAAATTATATAGCTAATTATAGTTCATTTTCCCTAGCATAGTACATTAATATCTTAAATGGAATTGCAACACACACATATCAGAGTATCAATTCTGTGACAGGTGTTTTATATATCCTCATAACTACTTGGCAAAATGGATACTTTCTATCTCTTTAAAAATTATTTATTTATTTGAAGAGAGAGTAGGAGAGAGGAGAGCTCGTTCATCCACTGGATCATTCCCCCAAATGGCTGCAACGGCCCAGGGCTGGACCAGATGGAAGCCTGGAGCCTCATCCAGGACTCCCACATGGGTGGCAGGGGCCCATCAGCATTAATATGGGATGCCAGTATCCCAGGCACCACAACACCAGCGGCAACCATCTCTGCTTATAAATGAAGAGTCTGAGGAACCAAAGGAGCCCCTGGTCACACAGAGAGAAAGGGGAGATTTTAGGATCTCACTTTGATAAAATATGGTATAATTTTATACTAAAATGGTATACCTCCACCTTCAAATGAAGTGGTAGTAAACATACAGCAAAGCAACATATTTCTATTTATTTATCTCTAGCAAGAGATAGTCCTTCTCTTGCTTCCACAGAAGAATCTTGATAAGAGAAAAGAAAAACAAAATCTTTATACTATTACTGGAAAGAACTTGCACTTTCCATTAGTTCCCTGTGGGGCACTGACCCCGCATTAACACACTGCTACCATTTGACTTTCTTCAGTTTACAAAGGAGCCTGAACAGCCTTTACATTTCCAAATACCATGCTGAAAAGTGGGAATTTATTTGTCCTGGGAGAAAAGTCCTATCAAACGCACCCTAGACATACATGTATCTGTAAGAAATTATGAAACAATGGATTGAGAAACTGAAACTGGCAGGACCACTATGTGAAATATGTTTAAAAAGGTTAATGTACACAGACTCTTTTATACTAGAGCATCCTGCCTCCAGCAGTTTGTTTAACCAGATAACCTACTAATAGTTAGCTCTTCCCTAAGAAAAACTTCCATGGTTTCTTTTCTGTTTTGTTTTGTTTTAAGCACAGACCATTCAGAAAGTTGATTTCTTGTTGAGTAGATTTTGTTGAGTAGACATTAAAATTTGAATTAAAAAAGACCACGTTGTTGATTCTAATAATCATTTCTCTCTATATAACAAGATATACTGTATACTTTTATATAAACAAAATATCAGAAAAACTACTAGTTTGTCTTGAAATGTTAGTATACCAAATGTGGTGATACTGAAGTTCTATTAATATACTTTTACTTATAATGAGATAATCCCTATAAAGATACTCATGTCTGGGGCTGGTGCTGTGGCATAGCAGGTAAAGCTGCCATCTGCAGTGCCGGCATCCCATATGGGTACCAGTTCAAGACCTGGCTGCTCCTCTTCCGATCCAGCTCTCTGCTATGGCCTGGGAAAGCAGTGGAAGATGGCCCAAGTCCTTGGGGCCCTGCAACCGTGCAGGAGACCCAGAGGAAGCTCCTGGCTCCTGGCTTCGGATCAGCTCAGCTCCAGCCATTGCAGCCAATTGGGGAGTGAACAAGCAGATGGAAGACCCCCCCCCCTCTTTCTCTGCCTCTTCTCTCTCTGTGTAATTCTTTCAAATAAAAATAAATAAATCTTTAAAAAATATATACACATGTCTAATATATCACAGCTACCAATACATGTTAATAATTATTGCTGTATTACCAAGTCTTTGTGCTAAAATACAGCATCTTTTATGCAGTGATTTTCTTTTTACAGTTGGTACAAGATAAAATCCTACCACATACCACCAATTTCATTTGGCCTTAAATGTTAAGCTCCTCAACCATGATTTTCATTTCCCAATCACTTTCTCCCCATGGGACTTTGGGGGACATAAGCAAGGACCAACAGTTCCAACGGTTTGGTATTCTACCACTACAACCTTTGGAATTAGGATTCTACATTGGCAGATGGCTAAACTAAGCTAATAGCTGACAAAAGCCAAGTAGCACCCCAGCTAATTTTCTACACTAATGAATTCTGATCTTTTCTCGGGCTTACAACACTTTTCACTGACAGTACTCAGTTGCTCAGGATGGCAATGTTTTCCTCGTGATCCTCCAATTCTAGCAGTAGACATGACAGCTAGCGGCTGCTCAGAATGTTCAAGTTCTAAGAAGGTGGCCTTGCAAATGGAAGGAGCTAATTCTGAGTCATTTCTTAGACTGTACATCAGCCCAACTCCTGAGAGCTGATCTGCCATGTTGTCTGTATTCGCAGGAGCAGAGTATAGCTAGTAAGCCTAAATACCCTTTCCAGCCCCTCTTAGATTGCAACTATTAGATGGCAAGGCATGATCCCAAACAATGACCCCAAAATTTAAACTGTTGGGTCCATTGCTGTGGCATAGTAGGTTAAGCATCCGCCTGTGGCACCGGCATCCCATATGGATGCCAGTTCAAGACCCAGCTCTCTACTTCTCATCCAGCTCCCTGCTAATGTGCCTGGGAAAGCAGTGGAAGATGATTCAAGTACTTAGGCCCCTAAATCCACTTGGGAGACCCAGATGAAGCTCCTGGCTCCTGGCTCCTGGCATCTGGATTTGGATCAGCACAGTTCTGGCCATTGTGGCCATTTGGGGAGTGAACCAGCAGATGGAAGACCTTTGTCTCTCCCTCTCTCTTTAACTCTGTCAAACAAATACATCTTTTAAAAAATTGAAATTGCTGAAACACAGAAATCTGTCTTCCTTTTAAGCAAACATGAAACTCACCCTAAAATGGAAGAAACTGAAAACAAGATTTTTCTGTCTACTCAAAAGATGGCAAGAAATTTTGTTTTGTTTGGTTTCTTACAGCATTTCTAAAATATTTGACACTATTATCATAATGAAAAGTCCCACTAAATAACTGATTAAAAGTATTATGGTCTGATTCTGGAGAGTATACATTTCATTTTAAAGACAGTGTTTTATAACTAAAAATATAATTAAACTGAACACACCCTTTTAAGATATCTCCCACATATTAAGCACTGTATTAAACACCAGGAAAACAAAGGTAAGTGAAGCTTATCATCCAGTGTAAAATAAGAACATTGATTTTTTTTTTTTGGTTCTCTTTGGATTATAGAGATATCACAACACATAGCACAATACCAACATTTGCATATGAGTCCTTCATTCTTTCTGAAGTCTTCTTTTCACATCTTATTATAGCCTGCGTCTAGAATTCTAATAAGGTAAAATATGCCAGTTCATCACAGTAACTTATATGCATTCAAATACTGCCAGCAATATCCATATTTGGCAACTGTTTTACTTCTTATTTATAAGCAATCACATGGTGGAAGAGACACACAATGTTTCTCTGCTCTAATAAGATAATTAAGGTTATTCCCATCTAGCCCAAGCTATTGGTATTATAGATGGGTCATTAAGCACATACTCATATGGGATGTTAGAACCTGTTAATCCATGGAGGCCTGATAGAACCTCTCAGGTCACTGAGCCTGAACCCCCAGACCTGATGAAACTGGGTACAGATAATCTACAGGCTAGTGAAATGTTTACTGTTCTAGAAATCCTTCCCACGTCCCTGCCTACTGCACCTGGGACATTCCAAACTGCCAAGACAATGCATTGTAAACTTCACCAAGAAGCCTTTCTGTACACCTCCCACCCACCTGTTCAGGCTCCATGTGGCGCTCTGCACCTCCCCCGGCAAGCCACTAAGAAGGGAGTTGACCTGCCACTCAAACAGAATGAAGCCTGGCTTCAAACTCTGCTCTCTCTACCAGCAGGCACGACCCACACTCTCTGTACCATCCTCTCCAGATTGTCACCTAAGCTAAAGTCTTCTTTACTTTAACTGGCTAACTACCTGCCTTCTTTGAACTCTAAAATTCTAAAACCTAAAATTTTGGTGCTGAAACATGGGATGAAAGCTAATTCATGGTGACTAGTCCATAGGGAACTTCCACTTCTGGTTGCTCCTTTGACATGCCACACCAGTAACAACCTGGGAAATAGGGTGAGTTCTTTTGGGGCCCATCTGGAGGACCTTGCTGGTTCTGGAAATCCTAGCACTAGGGCAGGATCCCTACCCGGCCTTGGGAACTGTCCCTTCTGGCCGTCTGGCCTGAGATTAACTTGGGGTTATGAGACTGTCTCACAGTTTTTGAGAAGGAGCAGAGATTTCGAGCACGCTCATCTCTCATCTCCTTTCAGTTCTGACTCTCCAGAATTCATCTCCACTCCCTTTCCACATGAGAAACTCACTCCTGACGGCCTGAGGACTCACCCCTGGGCGTCTCCTCCACATCTGTTTCTGTAATTCTGTTTCGCTACACTATCTCCAAATTCTCCAGGACTCACACAAGCTCATCAGTCCCAGTGGAAAATGATCTGAGGTTCCCAAAGCCCAGGCATCTCTCTTTCTCTATAACTGCCCTTCATTCTGTAACCTTTCAGATTCTCCTCCTTAGGAAGAAAGTCAAGAAGTCTAACTCCTGAGCCAATTAAAGTCAGAGCCAGACTTTGATCCTGCTAATCATTCCCCTTCAGATGCTTCTACTCTTTATGCCACCTTCGTACCCAGCTAAAACATGTCTCACATTCCAGATCTTCTTCCCAGTCACCCTCTTCTTCCCCATCACCTTCGTTCTCACACCCCATGACCTGTTTGTACTCTCAACAACCACCTCACCTGCTTACTCCCCTCCACCAATCCCCACTTTCCCTATTAAGCAACTGATGCTGATCTGCGCTGCTGCCACTCTTAGTCCTCTACTGAGGCAACCCCTGGCCCGTTAGCTGTATTCTCTCCATCAAACTATGCAACCTTGCTTATACCTGTCTAAATGACTGGACTCTCTGTCTCTCCATCTGGAGGGGTGCCCATCTGTTCTGACAGATGCCCTATCCCTATTAAATCTTGCAACCTCACTTACGGTTCCTCTCTGTCTCACACAGAAATTCTTCTTGAGCAAAGACAAAACCTCCTTTTCAGCCATCTCCAGTGATATATTTGGCAGAGTAGCCAAGGGAGAGGAGTTGGAAATACAAGAACAGTGTTAAATCCTGAGCAACTCTGCTCTGAAGAATGTTCCATACCTAGCTGCCTTCTATCTTTTCAACCCTGCCTTGTCTAGTAGCAGCTGAAATCTCTGCCAATATCCGGTGGAGACAGAGGCTTGCCCACTCTTTTTTAATCCAGTCACCTTGGCATCTCCCTGCGTTGTTCTTCCTTTTAGCCAAAGTCTCTTTGTCACACTAATGCAGGAGGAATATCTTACAACAGACCTAGGCCAACTTTCTCTCAAACTCTCTACTTAGGCCCTCCTGACCTTAGCTTGCCTGATCTGCCAACGTCTTCTTCACTAACCCCCTCTCCTTCATTACAAATGTAGGGAAGTGTGTGTGTTTGGGTGGTTGGGGGAGGAGGGGCATTGGATCTGTTCAGGAGCCAAGGCCCAGACACTGGTCTGTCAGCCCTTCATGCTAAGGGATGCCCTATGTCTCATTTTCTCTATTTCATTGGCCACCATTTCAAAAAATGTTTTTTGTTTTGTTTTGCTTTGCTTTTGGCTTTTTAAAAAGATTTATTTATTTATTTATTTGAAGGGCAGAGTTAGAGATACGAGAGATAGAGAGATCTCCCATCCACTGGTTCACTCCCCAAATGGCTGCAATAGTAGGGCTGTGCCAGGCCAAAGCCAGGAGCTTCTTCCAGGTCTGCCATGTAGGTGCAGGAGCCTACACACTTGGGCCATCCTCTGCTGCTTTCCCAGGTGCACTAGCAGGGAGCTAGAGCAGCTGGGACTCAAACCAGCACCCATCTGGGAAGCTGGTGCTACAGGCTAGGGCTTTAACCACTGAGCCACAGTACAAGCTCCTCAAAAAATTTTAAATTGCTCTTTTTTTCCACCAACCAGACTCCCTACAGCCTCCCTCTTTTTTTTTTCCCCTGGACTGGCTACTCTGACCCAAAGAATTTATTTTCTCACTTGCCAAACTCTAGATGTTCCTCTGTACACCTATTTAATATTTGTCTGTTCTCCATTTGTCAATGTATGCCTTGTTAAATTATAGCACTCTCCAAACACCACTGCCTAAAAAGTATAAAGATCTGTGAAACCTTGCTATACTTCCTAAGATGCTATAAACTGTTGAGCTGTGATTGTTATCATGATTAGTTTCAATCTTTTGTCAACCACAACGAGATTCCCAAAATATTTATGTCTTTTAACAAAGTGTTATTGTGCTTAAATGTCTTGTTTTCTAGGTAAAATATTTTCCTGAGACTTCTAAGGTTTGAAACACCTTGGTAAAGCAAGTTAATTTCTCCAATGGCCAAAAAATTGCTTTAATGTTTTCAAAGTTGAAAAATTGCTTTAAGTAAAAGATGTTTATATATCACATGCTAATCCTTTTAAATCAAGATTTTTCTGTGTTTTGCAACTGATCTAGGCTTTTGTGTATCTCAGGGAAGTTTCATATGTGTTCTGTTGCCTTTATTGAGTTTAATTGTTTTAACAATCTCAGTCTTAAAGGACTTAACTTTATGTATCTGAACTTTGATTAGTTTTGGCCCACACCTTTGGCTTAAAAGTTCAAATCTACTTTTACTTTCATCAAATGGTTTAAAACTCTGACAATTCTTACAGCCAAAGCTCTATACCTGAGTCTTTGACCTGAGGCTTCCAGCTGGATCTCTGGAACTCTCAAAAGGTGAGACTCTAAGTCAACTTAAATTGTGTAAAATTTATTGTTGGGTTAGAAAATGATGCCAAAGCTGTGCTGTGCTTACATAAAGTTCTGATGTTTTACACACTGGGGATAATCACTGTTAATGGGATGCAATTACATAGTGAACCCATCTCCCATGGCTTTATGCCCCAGACAAAGCTTGTCCTACATGTTGTGTTGGTTGCATGATGGTGAGGGGCACTGGTGTTGCTTCTTCCCTCATACCCAGCTTCTGACTGCAGCCACATCAGCACTGGGACAGGAAGCTGGCTAAACCTCGCAAATCACATTTCCATCCCTGTTGGCAACCTGTCCTATGCTCTCGTTAGGCAGCCAAAGCCCAAGAAGAAGAAGAAAAAAAGATTATAGACACTTTTTGTCCTGCCTAATACTGCCAGCCACCTCTTCTGCTTAGAAACTTAGCTCTCAGCCCTGAAAGCAAGACAGTTCTCCTCATAAATAGATAGATGGTACAAAGTGACTGACATGTTTAATCCTATCAGAAAAGATTAGCAGCTATTTTTTTTTTTAAATTTTTTTTTTAAACTTTTATTTAATGCATATAATTTTCCAAAGTACGACTTATGGATTACAATGGCTTCCCCCCCATACCGTCCCTCCCACCCACAACCCTCCCCTTTCCCACTCCCTCTCCCCTTCCATTCACATCATGATTCATTTTCGATTATCTTAATATACAAAAGATCAGCTTAGTATACATTAAGTAAGGATTTCAACAGTTTGCTCCCACACAGAAACATAAAGTGAAAAATAATAGATGATTTTTTTAAATGATGATGAAATCAGAGCAGACCTATTGTCATGTTTAATCCCAGTGAGAGTCAAGTTGGGAATTGATAATTTCTTTTTTTTTTTTTTCTTTTTTTTCTTTTTTTTTTTTTTTTTTTACAGAGGATCAGTTTAGTATGCATTAAGTAAGGATTTCAACATTTTGCACCCCCATAGAAACACAAAGTGAAATATATTGTTTGAGTACTCGTTATAGCATTAAATCTCAATGTACAGCACATTAAGGATAAAGATCCTACATGAGGAGTAAGTGCACAGTGACTCCTGTTGTTGACTTTACCAATTGACACTCCTGTCTATGGCATCAGTAATCTCCCTATGCTCCAGTCATGAGTTTCCAAGGCTATGGAAGCCCTCTGAGTTCTCCGACTCTTATCTTGTATAGAAAAGGTCATAGTCAAAGTGGAGGTTCTCTCCTCCCTTCAGAGAAAGGTACCTCCTTCTTTGATGACCTGTTCTTTCCACTGGGATCTCACTCGCAGAGATCTTTTGCCAGAGTGTCTTGGCTTTCCATGCCTGAAATACTCTCATGAGCTTTTTAGCAGCTATTTATGTTGTGATCTGCCATCAAGGAAACCCAACTAGGCCAGTCCACGCCCCAAACAGCATCTGTTCTTGATGCAAAACCAGGACAGGGAACAAACAGCTGCCATGACAGAGGCTGGCTTCCAAAGAAGCGCTGACTGCTCTTCCAGAAACATGGCCACTGGAAGTCAGAGACCCCTAGATCAGAATCCCAAAGTCTGTTGGCCCTTGGCTGAAGCAGCTCTTTGCTCAGCCTGGTATCACCACTGATGGGATGGCCCAGCGTCTTAGTTGGTGTTACAGATGGGACCATAAACTTCTCTACTAGCTAGGTAGATACTAGCCTTTGTGTCCAAGAGTGCCTGAAGAAAAAATGGGAATTCTGTGTGGTGAAATGATGTAAGGTGTTGCCCTTGTTTATAACCTGGTGGCGGGGGGGGGGGGGGGGTCCAGTCTTCTCCCTGGGGGCAGGCTAAGAAAATCTCCCACTGTGCACCCAGGGGGCTACTAGGATCAGCAATTACCAATCTTGTCCAACAACCTTGCTGGGTGAATCCCAACCTTCTCCCAGTGGCAGTTTGGAGGAAATTTCCCCAATTTTATAGGAAGGGGGCATTTGGATCCATTGTAAAGTCCTGAGAGAAATCTTGGGAATTCCACAAGCAGGAAGTCCTCCAACCAGCAGTGTTCCAGAAAAAAGAGGAAAGAAATTGAAGGGCCCTTATACCCCGATAAAAATGTTTCTTAATGACTTTTCTCCATTAAAATTTCAATACAAAGCCAAGCCAATCTAGTTGGAGTGGGCCTTATTAGGTCATTCTAAGTACCACAGCTGCTAAATTGTCAGGCTTTCCCATCTAGATTCATTTCTCCATTAAAACTCATCCTGACCAAGGAAGATAACTGGGGAGAGGCCCTGAAGAGGTGGTGATCTGTGTAACCATGTCTCTTCATTTTACTGTTAATCCAGGAAACTCTGAGAGATGACAGCTCATAAAACCATAAGAATCATCTATATCTGATCTTTGACAGTCCCATCATCTTGTCCTGACCACTCTCAAAGTTGTCATCCTCCTGTCCAATCAAAAACCTTTTCACTTTCCTCCAGGATGATTTTATCCAGTGTACCCCCGAGTGCTTTTTTTTTCTGGTTAGGCTGTTCTATTTATTCTGAGCTCTAATACCCACATGTGATTTTCATGCTAATTTTCTTGAACAATGCCCTGTCTTCCCTCCTATCTGGTCCCCATACATCATTTTCTCGCTGTACATCACTTAGAATGTACAGTCAATCTCACACACTCTCAACGTTTGAGAGAATGAACCAGGTATAGCACAAGAAACTTACATATTTCAATATCTGTTTTCCATGTGGGACTAACACATATCTCTGCCTCCCCACCAACTGGACCAGAACTTGTACTCTAACCTATCTGTCTCCCAATAGGAACATGGCTCCCAAGAGCCAATTTCTAATGATTTCTCTAACCGTGAACATTCACCACAAAAGAACTATCACTCTAATACTACCTTTAGTAGCCAGCTTAAAATTTGCCCCTGGGGTGGACATGGGGGTAGGAAGACTTGCTACATCTTTGACTACCAGGTCTTTTCTAGAAATATGCAAGACAGCCTAGATGAAAGATCTTTTTAAGATTCCAAGTCAGTTGACATCTTGGCAGCAGTAACCTTACAAAATCAACGGAGTTGAGATCTGTTAACAACAGAAGAGTGTCTCTGTTCATTTTTAGAAGAATGTTGCTTTTATGTGAACTGATCCAGTCTTGGCCATGATGCTGCTCACAAGCTGACAGAGCATCCACAATTCAACAATGGATTTCTGACTTGTGAATCAAGTGCTTCCAAAGCCCCCTCAGCTATCCTGGTTTGTGTCCCTTCTCACCCCTTCCAACATTGTTTTCTTTGTTTCTCTAGTGCCATGCACTCTTCAGTTACTGAAATGGTTCAATCAGTGGTCTAGAACATCACTCAAATCCATGTCAACAAAAACCTGCAAAAACACACTGCTAAAAGGCTCTCAATTCCAGCCACTGTTCCAGCAACCCCCACACTGGGAGAGGAAGGAATCACTCCCTTAACTATGCCCCTTCTCAACAGAAAGTAGCCATAAAGTCTGTCCTTGCCTCGTTCCCTGTTTCTCCTTCCCCAGTGGCTCTTTTCTAGGCAACACAAAAAATTTTTTTCTTTCTTTCTATAAGTATATTAAAATGCTGGATTTGTTAAAACCTATCAGGCCACTGAAGCCTGACACAACCTGTTTGGTTTCTGTACCTGAACCCCCAGGCCTGAGGAAATGGCACAGAAAGGCAATCTAAATATTAATGGAATGATTATTGCTCTGGAAAGCTCCAACCCTGGGACAGGCCTCTAAGACAACACACTGTCAACTTCACCAAGGAGCCTTTCTGCAGATCTCTCACCCACCTTATCAGGGTCTACATGGTGCTCTGCACCTCCCCCAGAAAGCCACTTAAGAAGGGACTCTACCTGCTCTGCCAAGAGAATGAAGCCTGGCCTCAATCCGCTGCCCTCTGTCCCTGCAGGCTCAGCCTCTCCATTCTGTCTCCCTTTAAATAAAGTCTTCTCTATTTCAACTAGCCAGCTCCTTGCCTTCTTTGAACCCTAAAATCCTAAAACCTAACATGGAAGACCACTTTAAAACAAAGAAATATGTTTTTCTTGGCCAAAATAAATGTGATTTGGGCAGGCATTTTGTGTAGCAGTTTAGATACCACTTGGGATGCCTGCCTTCCACATAGGAGTAACTGGGTTCCAGCCCCAGCTCTGAATCTGGTTCCAGTTTTCTGTGAATGTGCACCACAGGAGGCAGTCTAAGTACTTAGGATCCCACCACTCACCTGGGAGATTCTGATTGAGTTCTTGGCTCTCAAAGTCAGCCTAGTCCAGCATTTAGGGAGTCAATCAGTAGATGGAGTCTCTATCTCTGCCTCTCTACATTTCAAATAAAAAGAAGAGGCTAGCATTATGGCACAGCCAGGTTAAGCTGCCACACGTAACGTCAGAACCCGACCTGGGTGCTGGTTTGAGTCCTGGCTACTCCACTTCTTACCCAACCCCCTACAAGCACACTTAAAAAAGCTGTAGAATATAGTTCAAGTGCTTGGGTCTCCACATGGGAGACGCTAATGGAGTTCCAGGCTCAAGTCTTTGGTCTGGCCCAGCCCTAGCCATTGTGGCCATTTGCAGAGTGAACCAGTGGATAGAAACATTCTCTTTGTGTGTCTCCGTCTCTCCTTCTCTGTCACTCTGCCTTTCTAACAAATAAACACATCTTTCTCCTCCCTCTCTTATTCCTGCTCTTATTTTTTACTGAAATCCATCCTCAATTGACTTTATACACATATGATTAACTCTATGTTAAACAGAGTTCAACAAATAGTATGAAGAAAAAGAAACAAACAAACAAAAGAAACACATCTTTAAAAATAAAATTTAAGTGGAGGATGGCCCAAGTACTTGGGCCTTGCACCCCATGGGAGACCAGGAGAAGTACCTGGCTCCTGCCATCAGATCAGCACGGTGTGCCGGCCGCAGCGCGCTGGCCGCGGCGGCCATTGGAGGGTGAACCAACGGCAAAGGAAGACCTTTCTCTTTGTCTCTCTCTCTCACTGTCCGCTCTGCCTGTCCAAAAAAAAAAAAAAAAAAAAAAGAAAAGAAAAAGAAATGTGTGTTTCTGAATTAAATCTGTAATACTTTTGGCAAAGTAAGTTACTTCCTCTTTTCTCCCTTCACACATCCATATCAGTTATTGATGCCGTTAATGTATAATCAGATTTTATCTGAATTTTTTACTGTCCCTTTTTTCACCATTAGAATTTCAATATCTCATCTGGAAGATGGTGTCCTTGTTGCTTGTTAAATGACTTGCTAGCTGTAATCTTTGCACCCCAGCCCCACATGTGCGAAACACACATACACACAGTGTGCAGTTTATTTCTCTCTACTGATTACTCTCAAAGACTTTGACTAAAATTAGGCAGTGGACATATCAAGATAATTTTGTGTTCTGCAGGATGGGAAACTCTTGGATAGAAAAGACAGTAAGAATAATAAAGGCAAAAAGTAGAAAATTTTCCTTTTGCAGGTGAACTCTTCTCTCTGCCTGTTCAGATACAAAATTTCTTTCCATGCTGAGATCACGTTCTCTCATCCCCTATACACCTTTCCTGGTCTACAGCACTCTATTGCTTCCTTCTTTGGTCTTTATATTGTTGTCAATCTTTGACAATTAGCAGTCAGTTACATATTTCCATTGGTTTTGTTTGTTTAAAGTCGTATTTTTGCCTCCTGCTTAGCCTGTACCCTTGGTGAAAACAAAAAGATGGCTATATTGTACATTGATAGCATTTGAATGGTGATGGACATGAAGAATTTCGATAAATACATATTGGAGAATTTCTTTATTACAATGTTATAAAGTTGAATATGAAATTTGATGCAGAACTTAGAAAAGTCATGATTTGTGGAAGGAATGCAAAAAGCAAAGAACATTAGGGAATTATTTTTTCTTGGCATCAGCTCTACAGAGACAGAGCCATATAGGCATTCCATAAATGTTAATTGGTTGTGATCAACATATTTTAATTCCAAGAATTCCCCTCCAGCCAGCTGCCACTCCCCCACCTCTAATGTTGGGTTCCAAAAGGATGGCAAATTTTGTTTTCAATGTTTGCCTGACCAGTTCCTACATTCTGTTTTTCAGGTGGGAGGCAAGTGCTCATGAAAAGGAGCAGATACTGCTTTTAAATAAATCTGAGCAAAATAGTGCAATGAGTTTCTGAAAACAATTACATACTTGTTGCAAACAAAAATTAAAATGTGAAAATTAATGTCAGTTTTGTGTGATTCTACATTACCAGAACCCATTTTAGTTGCTTCAAAGTTTTCATCAGTTCCAGGCACTCCAAGAACCCACCTGGGGCTGAGTGCCATCCTGAATTTCCCCTTTGAGGAAAGAGCCATATGATGTAGCTTTAGAAGTCTTAGAAGGTTTAATGGGTCTGGGAATTTGTCAAGTAGTTCCTTTTGATCAGTCCCTGAGCCTGCCATAAAAAAAGCCCCTCCTCCTCCCCCATCCTACAGCTCTTCAGATTCACAAGTAGCCTTCAGTTTCTATCTTGTTTTTGCTTTCTCCTCAAAAGAAATCCATATGGGATTGGTGTACTGCATTTGTACAAACGTTATGATTTCAGAATCCCAAGAATCAGAGGGACTTCTGGCTCTTTAAAGCAATGATGCTGAAAAATTTTAATTAAACATGATGAAGAAGAAATTGCATTTTTGTGCATGTTTCCCTTTTGCCAACCACAGAATCTGATGAATAGCATGGCTGACTAGAATGTGCCTTTCATAACGTATTTTGGAGAGAAATCTCACAATTTAAACATAAGATTCCCTGCAGAGCCTCCTGTGACAGGTATCTGAATTCATCAGGCAAGTGTTTGCTTTCCCCAAAGATTATCATCTGAAATGCAACATTTTAACAGCATTATGAATACATTTATATGAAAGTGGGTAAGGATTTTTTGTTTATGTTCTTGTATTTTAGAACACTATAATGGTTAATTTTATGTGTCAATTTGGCTAGACTGCAGTGGACAGCTGTTTGTAAAATACTAATCTATTTATTGCTATAAAGGTCAATTGTAGATGTGATTGACATTCACAACCAGTTGACTTTAAGTACAGCGATGATTCTTCATAGTGTAGATAGGCCTCATCCAGTCAGTTGAAGGCCTAAAGATCAAAGATTGAGATTTCCCAAAGAAGGTCACAGAGAATTCAGATGGAAGTAGAGAATTTCTACCTGAATTTCTAGTTTTTAGACTCAAGACTGAAACATTAACTGTTACCTGCATCTACAGCTTACTGGTCTGCACAATGGATCTTTGACTAGTCATAACCACAATGGTATGACAAATTTCTTAAAATACCAATCTTTCTCTCTCTTTCCATATAGATACAAACATCGATTTGTCTGAACACACACACACATGTACGAATGCGTGACACAATATACTATTCTGTTTCTCTGGAGAATCTGGACAAGTACTTGTGTAAGCACTGAATTCTATGCCTGTATGTATTTATAAACCAGACTAGTTTATTAGTTTATTTGTAATTGTTACTAATTATTTTTTCATCTTCAAGTTAGTAAGGTTGGATTCTATTTTAAACTGAAATTTCAGTAGTCCTGAGCAAGACTTTTTCTCCAATAAAATTTCTTATTTGTACTCATAATGCTTTAAAAAATCCTTTCTTAAAATGGTAAATTCTTGCCAACGCCACAGCTCACTTGGCTAATCCTCCACTTGTGGTGCCGGCACCCCAGGTTCTAGTCCTGGTTGGGGCGCCGGATTCTGTCCCTGTTGCTCCTCTTCCAGTCCAGCTCTCTGCTGTGGCCTGGGAAGGCAGTGGAGGATGGCCCAAGTGCTTGGGCCCTGTACCCGCATGGGAGACCAGGAGGAAGCACCTGGCTCCAGGCTTCGGATGGGCACAGCGTGTCCGCCACAACGTGCCGGACGTACCGACCATTTGTGGGGTGAGCCAACGGAAGGAAGATCTTTGTCTCTGTCTCTCTCTCTCTAACTCTGCCTGTCAAAAAAAAAAAAAAATGGTAAATCCTTTCAGTTAATAATCTGAGGTCTGATATTACAGTATAACAGGAAACACATGTAAATGAATAGACTAAGTGGCACAGAAATGGGGAAGGGACAAGGAGGATGCGATTGTCAAGACACTCATTCCAGTTCTGCTTGTGGTCTACCCTGCAAAGGGATGGCTGTATAATTAGAAATCTCTGTTTCCACCTCTGTTTTTTCTTGCTATTCTGATTTGCCTGGATGTGTCTATAGGCATCTGTGGATCCAAGTACTTGCTATAGGTAAAGAATCCTGTCATATTTTGCTTGGACCTAATGCCACATACAGTATCATTAAACAGATGTACTGAGGCATTCTCTTTTTTTTTTTTTTTTTTTAAATCTTTTATTTAATGAATATAAATTTCCAAAGTACGACTCATGTGTTACAATGGCTTCCCCCCCATACCGTCCCTCCCACCCACAACCCTCCCCTTTCCCACTCCCTCTCCCCTTCCATTCACATCAAGATTCATTTTCGATTATCTTAATATACAGAAGATCAGCTTAGTATACCTTAAGTAAGTATTTCAACAGTTTGCTCCCACACAGAAACATAAAGTGAAAAATAATAGATGATTTTTTTTAAATGATGATGAAATCAGATCAGACCTATTGTCATGTTTAATCCCAGTGAGAGTCAAGTTGGGAATTGATAATTTCTTTCTTTTTTTTTTTTTTTTTTTTTTTTTTACAGAAGATCAGTTTAGTGTACATTAAGTAAAGATTTCAGTCGTTTGCACCCCCATAGAAACACAAAGTGAAATATACTGTTTGAGTACTCGTTATAGCATTAAGCCTCAGTGTACAGCACGTTAAGGACAGAGATCCTACATGAGGAGTAAGTGCACAGTGACTCCTGTTGTTGACTTTACCAATTGACACTCCTGTTTATGGCATCAGTAATCTCCCTATGCACCCGTTATGAGTTTCCAAGGCTATGGAAGCCCCTTGAGTTCTCCGACTCTTATCTTGTTTAGACACGGTCATAGTCAAAGTGGAGGTTCTCTCCTCCCTTCAGAGAAAGGCATGAGGCATTCTCTTATGTGAGACTGATCTCAAGATGTTCTAATTCTTGCCATGCAGCACTCCACACATCTTCAGGTGTGGGGAAAATAAAAACTCAGTTTTCAGCATTGGTTTAAAGAAGTCTAGTGTACCATTACTTTGAAAGAGCTATAGAAATGGATCCCAGGAATATGAACAATGACTCAGACAACTGGTTCTCTCTGGAACTTTTCTATAGTCAGATTTGAGAACAGCAGAAGTACTTGCTTTGGAGTTAAAGGTTAACAGCAGAATCTGGCTCTCTATGCATTGTTCTGTTTTCAGAATAACAGACATCCTTTTGAGACATGAAGAAATGGAATTTGACAGCAATCACCAATTTTGGCACCTACATCCTTGGAAATACACTGAAAATAATGCTATATCACCAAGGAAGAGAATAAATCACAACAAACACTAATATGAGTCCGCACTAACCTGAACCAAATGTTAGCTGCCATAGTTAACAAGCCTCAGACAATGCTTCTAAGAAGTCCCAGGAAACATGTCTGACTACAGGAGCTACGAGTAGTCAAGGAAACAGATAAGTCAAAAAGCATAGGTTTGAGAGCAAATTATAGATTATTAAGTAACAGAACGTTGTGAAGTGAATCAAATAAATTCATTAAGTTCAAAATGTAATTCAAATGAACATACATACACTTTTCTGAGAATAAACAAAGACATTTTTTTTCCAAAACAAAGATGTGCAATTTGAACCTCTTCTGCTAAAAAGCATTATTAATATGTTAAACTGACAGATATGCAATCCATTAAAATCTTAGACTGATAGATGTATAGTCTAAGTTAAATATTCACTGGTTTCTTTTTGCTGACTTATATAGCAACCCATTTCCTCTTTGTCCTTACAAAGCAATAGGTGTTTGACTCTAAAGCATTCTATAGCATGATGCACACAGTTCTCCTTTGCTTTGGCTTTTCCAAAGAAATGGGAAAGAACTTTGCATCATGTTTCTAGCACAGCAAAGGCTATTCAGCTATAAATTTTCTGAAACATAACACTTTATTTTGGTTAGTGATTTTTACTTCTTTCTTTGCAATATATTTTTGCAATATAATTTAATTAAACTGAAGAACCTTTCTTTTTTTCTCATTCTGCTAATAAAAGTAGGACTCGAATCAGTTAGTGAAATACAACTATTTCTGTAAGGAAGGATGTATGGGATTTCTCTCCCTATCTATTGAGATTCCTAAATTATGAAAAATGAGGTAGTTGGACAAACTAAAACAGGGTTGGGAGAGTGGAATTAGGTACTGGATCCTGACATGAAAGAGGACTGTTTAAAATCTATGTACCAATAATCCAAGTTATTCTATAAAATTTTGTGCAATAAACAATTTGTGAAATCTCCATTAGTTAATAATGCTTTTCAATAGAAAATCTTGATGCCAATGCTGTAGCAAACTTTTGAATCCTTGAATTCTTTCAATAAAAAATCCACCAAAGCTGACACTATTCAAAACAAAGCACTACTTTCATGGAAAATGACTTAAAATGTAAAAATAAGTTTTATGAATTTTGAGCTCTGGATTAAGTTATATTGCTTAGCATATCAAAAAGTCGATTTTCTAACACTTTAAGTAGATATTAACATATATTTCCTTTTAGCAAAATCATAGAGTAGTATTTTATCGTGAACACCAGACACAGATATATCAACTTTAAAACCAACAATATTATGTTTGGTTTTACAACTGTTACTCTGGTAACATTTTTTAAGGTATAAAACCTCTTATGATATTTCTACTATTTGTCAAGCATTTTGCATGCATTATAGCTTGAGTAAAAAAAACTGCTTTCCGTACTTCAGTTGAAGAAAATAAGATCCAGAGAAATTTAGTAACATCCAAGGTGACAGAGCTGGTAAATGGTGGAGCTAGATTTAAAACATGTTTATCTGGCTACAGGGCAATTTTCTCACCATGCTACCTAGAGAGAAATAGCAAACCATAAAAGCCTTTATAGACACTGGGTCTTGCACACAGAGATTGAGCCCAAAGTCAATCACTGTGAAGTTAAAGAAGAGCCGCGTACATACACAGTATTGTTACTGTCACCTCAAGTAATGTTCTTAGAAACTCCTTATATCATAAATTATTCTCTGTAGGAACAATATTGTTTTTAATTAAAATGAGTAATTACAGTACATAATAGATCTTTTTTTGTGATAGGCTTATATATATGCTTCAGAGGTTTTGAATAAATATAAATAAATGTATAGTTTTGCATTATGAACTGTGATGAAATAATATTTTTCAGTAGCACAAAGATATGAATCTGATATACATATTTGGTGACAGAAAATTGTTAAATATAGGAGCATTAACAAAAAATAATTATCCAGAATTCTATCAGAATCATTTAATTTTTAAAAGTCATTATTCTTAATGAAATATTAAAACACACAAACTAACTGCTGTATAGTACACTCCTGACCTTGGTGCTGTGACAAATGTTGCAGATAGGGTTTTTTCTTTTCATTTTGCATTGACATTAGTTAGATGATTACGCCTGAATCCAAATTATTCTTCCCATTAGGCAGTATGAGAAATGTTGCCTCATATAAGCACATTTCCACTTTGAACACAAGCATTTTATCAGCTTGCCTTGAGTTTAGTTTTGCCATTGAAATCAATATTGCTTTTGCTCATTGAAAATTTAATCATTTCAGATTTCATTTCAAAGTGGTAAAAACATTCACATCTGCTCTTTGCATTTTGTTTCTTGAAGTATTTACAAATAATTGTAGCCTAAAGCAAATACTCAAACACTAGAAAAAACTTGTGAATATTATTTGGGGATATTCAAAGAACATAAAACTTAGATACCCAACCAAAGACAACAATCCTACACAGAATAAAGCATAGGAATTAAATTGTCAACTGAAGTAATAACTTACTTCCAAAACACGCTGCTTCTTGTTAACACTATGCCTCAGATTTGCATAAAATACACCCTATATACACACGTTAATATTTATTTGCAAGCATGACTCACTGTTAGCAGCAAATAGGCAGTTTACAGTATGGTAGTTTTTGTGATCAGAATGGACTGATCATTTCATGGAAGTAACCACTTCTCTATGTGCTCTTGTTCATTTTCTCTACATGTTAACCATACCCTTCTACTCTATGTATCAGTGTTTACTGATGCTGTTTTTAACTTGAAATAAGTGAATTCCTCTGGACCAGCAACATCTCAATGTTGACTGCTAATCTATGTCTCAAGGCAGAATGACAACACTTTATCTTGTTTTAATTCCTTAGGTAGGGGTCGGCATTGAGGTACAGTTATGCCAGAATCCCATATGAGCACTGATTCAAGTCCCTCGTGGTACAATTCCAGTCCAGCTCCCTTCTAATGCACCCGGGAAAGCAGTGGAAGATGTACTGATTATTAGGGTTCTTGCCACCCACATGGGAGAAGCACATCAGTCTCCTGGCTCTTGTCTTAGGCTTGGTCCATGCTTGGCTATTGTGGCCATTTAGGGAGTGAGCCAGTGGATGGAAGATCTCTGTCCTTCTCTCTGTGTAACTCTGCCTTTCAAATAAATAAACATTAAAAAAATCCTTAAGTAACTATTTTGTCAAATTTGGAACTGAACAAAACTTATTCTCCGGTAATTCTGGTAAAGAATTCCCTCATGAAAATAGAGATCTCAAGAATACTATCCTCTACTTCTTTTGATCTTCTTAAGACTTGAGAAAAACTGCAAGATGTTGCCTATGTGAATCTTTAAAATAAATATCTATCTACAATCCAGCTATCTATCCATGTACCTATCTAATCAAGGCAAAACAAAACACATCTAAAAAAAATCAAATCACAATCCCTTCAAATGGCAGATTTTCAATGAGGAGTTGTGGAAAATGTATTAAACACAAAGTATACATTACACTAAAGTCTCTACAGAAAGATTTTTTGTTTTGTTTTAAATATTTATTTGAAATGCAGAGTTAGAGAGAGAGAGAGACAGAGAGAGATATCTTCCATCTGCTGGTTCACTCCTCAAATGGCCAGGAGCCTGGGATGTTGTTCCTGGTCTCCCACATGAGTCGGGTAGCACTTGTGTCATTCTGTGATGCTTTTCTGGGCAGAGTAGCAGGAAGATGGCTTGGAAATGGAGTAGCTGTGATTTGAACCGGTGCTTATGTGGGTTGTTGTTGACTTTGCAGAAGGCATTTTAACAAACTATGCCACAATGTTGGCCCCAATTTTCCTTTAAGGCACTAAAATTTGAACCAATATGGTTGGTATGCTCTCTAATACATTTCACAATTTCAATTGTTGTTTTTGCTTGGGGGAAAAGATACATTATTGTGTCTGTAGAGGAACACAGGGATAATACTGAGACTACACAGACTCGTAGGTGGTTTGTCATGGATGTTCAGTATATTGGTTAGAGAATAGTGGTAAAGAAAATTAATGTCTTCTACCCTCCAGGAACTCAGCTAGACTATACTTGCCTATATTGTAGGAATAACGTAGAAGGTTTTGCCATTGAAATAAAAGAGAAAAATCATGTGTGCCACCCTTTGAAAGATGTATGATGTCACTATCAGTGATGAAATCTTCCCTCTCTTCCAACCCTATTCCAGATGGGCATGGTCCAGTAGAGGATTCAGAGACCTTAGAACATGGTGTGGCAATTTAGAAGAAAATAAGGAAAAAACATTCTTCTCACGACAAGCTCATTCTATTAGCATTCACTGCACAATCACGTAAGTGAGAAATTTATTTTTCCTGTGTTGAACTACTGAGTTTGGGAATTGATGGTTAAAGTAGGTAGTGGCCGACGCCGCGGCTCACTAGGCTAATCCTCCACCTAGCAGCGCCGGCACACCGGGTTCTAGTCCCGGTCAGGGCACCGGATTCTGTCCCGGTTGCCCCTCTTCCAGGCCAGCTCTCTGCTGTGGCCAGGGAGTGCCGTGGAGGATGGCCCAAGTACTTGGGCCCTACACCCCATGGGAGACCAGGATAAGTACCTGGCTCCTGCCTTCGGATCAGTGCGGTGCGCCGGCCGCAGCACACCAGCTGGGGCGGCCATTGGAGGGTGAACCAACGGGATAGGAAGACCTTTCTCTCTGTCTCTCTCTCTCACTGTCCACTCTGCCTGTCAAAAAAAATAAATAAATAAAAATAAAAAAAATAAAGTAGGTAGTGAATAATCCTTAGCATGACTTGAATGATAAAGGAGAAAACTTTCAATGAGATAATTTATGTAAACATCCACAAATTTACCTTTTTTATGGTTGAGAAGTAAACAATGAGATTCCTATTGTTCTAGGTAGTGGAAATTCAGAGATAAAAAAAAAAAGTTGCTTAGAGGGAAACTTAATGTGATAAAAAAATTTACAAAAATCAAAAACAAAAATGCGGGGCTGGCGCCATGGCTCACTCGGTTAATCCTCTGCCTGCGGTGCTGGCATCCCATATGGGCGCTGGGTTCTAACCCCGGTTGCTCTCTTCCAGTCCAGCTCTCTGCTGTGGCCCGGGAGGGCAGTGGAGGATGGCCCTGCACCCACATGGGAGACCAGGAGAAGCACCTGGCTCCTGGCTTCAGATCAGCGCAGCACCGGCTGTAGTGGCCATTTGGGGAATGAACCAATGGAAGGAACACCTTTCTCTCTGTCTCTCTTTCACTGTTTATAACTCTACCTGTCAAATAAATAAAAAAAGGCTATCATTGTTGTACAGTGGCTTAAGACATCAATTGCAATTCTGGTATCCCATGTCAGAGTACTGCTTCAAGTCCAGGCTACTCTGATTCCCAATCCAGCTCCCTGCTAATCTGCCTGGAGAAGCAGAAGAAGATGGCCCAAGTATTTGGGCACTAGCCACCCATGTAGGAGACCTAGAAGGAGTTTAGGAATAATAATATGACTTTGGCCTCCCCTGCTCTGGTCATTGTGGCCATTTGCAGAGTCAATCAGCAGATAGAAAATCCCTTTCTCTCTCCCCTTTGCTTCCCTCACTTTATCACTCTATCTTTCAAATAAATACAATAAATCTTTGAAGAAAATTAAAATACCATCATAATCGTGAAAGATTGAACCAAAGAATGCCTTCTGTCACCATTTTCATTAATCACATTACTGAAGGTTCCAGCTACTGTAATATACCCAAAAAAAGAAAATTAAAAAGCATGAGGTTTACACATAAATGCATAAAACCTGTCATTTTTATATAACTTGTTTATGTATTTAGCAATCCAAAGGATGTTTATAGACAATTAAAATCAATCATGAATTTGGCTAGAGTACTGGGTAAAAGGTGAGTACAGCATATTTAGCTATATTTTTATTGGTCAAATTAACCTTATCACCTTCAGTTTAACCTTATCACCTTCAGACAGGGTTATTTCTGCTTCTAAGCCACTGATCTCCCTCCCAGGACTACCCTTAGAGAATCAGAGGGTCTAACCACGTAGTAGTCCTTCCTCATTTTACTTAGAGCATTCACTTGAGAAAATTTGCAATAATAAATTATTTCTTTTAGAAAGTCTTTTGACTGTACAGTCCAGGACTCTTTCTCAAGGACTTGAGAGCCAACCTTCTGAAATGCACTCATGAGGAAGGAGAGTGGCCCTCTCTCCCAAAGCCTGCAGGGAGGTAGGAGCCTAACTTTGGTGAGCACTTTGCTCCACTTGGTGAAACTACCTTTTGTCCTGGAGGCATAAGAAAGTTTATTTCTCTTCAGATAAGGACAATTATTAAGCATAGATGGCCCAAGTTCCCCTCAGTATAGACCTTAAAATTCTCTTATCATTTATTTCCATGAAGTTAAACTTAAAAATGAGTTTTGGTCTTTCTTCCCTATTACAATCATCTTAAATAGTCTTGTTTAATCTGGGAGGTGCAATTTTTTTTTCCTTTGGCACTAGAAATCGCAACACAAAAAATTTATCTTAAAAATTATCATTTATAATATCAGAAAAACATCCAATACTCAGGATTAAGTATTCAAAATGTTTTTGTAGGACTTACAGAAAACTGAAATAATTCCCATAATTTTTTTTTTTGACAGGCAAAGTTAGACAGTGAGAGAGAGACAGATAGAGAGAAAGGTCTTCCTTTCCGTTGGTTCACCCCCCAAATGGCCGCATGGCCAGCGTGCTGCAGCTGGTACACTGCGCCGATCCGAAGCCAGGAGCCAGGTGCTTCCTCCTGGTCTCCCATGCGGGTGCAGGGTCCAAGCACTTGGGCCATCCTTCACTGCACTCCCGGGCCACAGCAGAGAGCTGGCCTGGAAGAGGAGCAAATGGGACAGAATCCGGCATCCCAACTGGGACTAGAACCCGGGCTGCCGGTGCCGCAGGCGGAGGATTAGCCTAGTGAGCCATGGCGCCGGCCCCCTGATAAAAATTTTAAAACTTCTAAATGATGTACCATGCTCAAGTATTAAAGGACTCAAAATGTAAAGATATGAAGTCTATTCAAATTCATGTATAGAGATAATGCAATTATAATAAAAATTCCAGCAAAACATTTTGTAGATATTGACTAGCGAATTCTCAAACAGAAATGCATATGGTAAAATGACCAATAAAACTAGGATCAAGAAGAATGAGGCTGGCAGATTTACCCACCAGACGCCAATTATTACCATGCAGCAATAACAATTAAAAACAATAATGTTGACATAGAGTTTAACAAATTGCCCAAGAGAACAAATTAGAGTCCAGAATCACACATATAAAGACATCTGATGTACTACAGAGTTAATATTACAGTACAGAGGGAAGTTCTTTGTATGTATATTTAAGAACCCACACATCTAAGCACATGATCACATCAGGAATAGAACACTCTTACAGCCTTGAAGCAAGCAAAGATTTCATAAACACAACTAAAATCACTAAATAAAAAAAAGAAAATAATTACACGATGAATTTCTGATCATGAAAACATGTTGTGATAGTGAAAAGAATAAACAGGGACTTCTCTGCAAAATATTGTGACTGATATCCAGAATACACAATGTGTCCCTACAGACTAACAAAAATAGTCACAGAAATTTGAAGCCATTCAGTATATTGTAGTAGATCTTTATGTGGTCAATGAATAAATAAGGTGAATTTTCACCATCATTAGTCTTTAAAGGAACGCAAATGAAAACCAACATTTAACGTGATTACACATCCACCTGAATGGCTAAAATGTAAGACTTTAATTTTGAAGTGTTGGCAAAGATGTGCATCAACTACAACTTTCATGCCCTCTGATGGGGAATGCAAACTGCGAGAACCAATCGGAAATCTGGCAAATTACAATAAAACTGAACATTTCTATAAATTTCCTCACATAATCAGAAAAGAAAATGATGTAAAAGACACTTATGGGGGTATTCATAGAGGACTATTCATTGTGACTCCAAACTGAACACTACCTAAATTATCCCAACAATGAACACATAGTTTGTGAATGGCTAAACAGTAAAATACCATTCCACAATGGCAATGACAATAATAAATTACAGTAAGAGTGTTGAATGAAAGTACCCAGCCAGAAAAGCTTACATGCTATAGTGATTCACCTTCTACTGTACTCAGAATTAGGAACAACTAGTTACTTATTTAGAAGTCAGAACACTGGTTACTCTCAGGATGTATTTTATACAGCAATAAGGGGTACTTCTGGGTACCAGAAATATTTTGCTTCTTGGGGCCACAATTGTGGTACAGTGGATTAAGCCACGACCTGCAAGGCCATCATCCCATATGAGTACTGGTTTAAGTCTACTTCTGAAACAGCTCCCTGCTTGTGTGCCTGAGAAAGCAGCAGAAAATGGCCCATGCATTTAGGCCCCTGCCACCAATGTGGGAGGCCTGTATGGAGTTCCAGGCTCTTGGTTTTGGCCTGACCTACCCCTGGCAATTGCGGCCATCTGGCAAGTAAACCAGCAGACAGAAGATTTCTCCCTCTATAATTCCATCTTCAAATAATCTTTTTATGAAAAAGAAATGTTGTGCTTCTTAATACATGGTTGTGATAAATTTGTGAAAATTCACCAAACTATATATTTAATGATCAGTCCACTTTACTCCATGTGCATATGTCAATAAAAATAAAAGCTAAACACAAAGAACAAAAATACTAATTTCAAAAATTTAGAGAGAAAGAAGTTCACTTTCTGAACTAGTTTCTGCAACAGGTAAGATTTTAGAAATCAAAAAGCTTTAAAAATTTTTTAAAAGGCAAAACACTAAGAAATAATTCAGATTTCTATTTAATGAAATTGCTATACACGGTATCTTATATAGTAAATCTTATTTCCTCAATTTTGTATACAGGAAAGCTGAATTAAGTAGATTCTATCTATCTTAAATCTATAATGATTTTTAACAATTTAAATTTTCCTGTGACAATGTATATTTAAAAGTACCACATGAGGGTTTACAATGAGCTTGGAGAATATCTTTCAAATAAATCCACTAATTGCTATTCAAAATGTTCATCTTGTGTGTAAAGGAACAGCAACATCAACTTCTACTAAAATAAAAATTATTATTTATCTTTGAAGAACTGTATCTTGCTAACCTGCCTACTAAATAATTGGTTTCTCTTCTTCTAAGAATAAAGTTGTGAAATATGTGAGATTGCACATAAACAACCTCTTGAGGTGTTAATCAAAAATGTGAAATTCTAACAGTGATCATAACACAATGGACTAAGAAAGCAATTGATGTGACTACATGCAGAAAAGCTATTTTTTTTCAGTTCCCCAACAATATTCTTTCTTGTAATGACTATTCTTTCATTTTCTGTTATTAAACAAAAAGAAAATGAAAAAGAATTATTATTTAAACATTAATTATCAGGCTGATTTTACCATAAATGTTAATTTATCAAGAGCTTACTCTTCTACCTGCAATATGCCTGATACAAGGATTTTAAGTAACAATTTTCCCCTAGCAATTAGGCTTATTTCATAATATTTTTTTTTTTTTTTTTTTTTTTTTTGACAGGCAGAGTGGACAGTGAGAGAGAGACAGAGAGAGAAAGGTCTTCCTTTGCCGTTGGTTCACCCTCCAATGGCCGCCGCTGCAGCCGGCGCACCGCGCTGATCCTGGCAGGAGCCAGGAGCCAGGTGCTTTTCCTGGTCTCCCATGGGGTGCAGGGCCCAAGCACCTGGGCCATCCTCCACTGCACTCCCTGGCCATAGCAGAGAGCTGGCCTGGAAGAGGGGCAACCGGGACAGAATCCGGCGCCCCAACCGGGACTAGAACCCGGTGTGCCGGCGCCGCAAGGTGGAGGATTAGCCTATTGAGCCACGGCGCCGGCTTATTTCATAATATTTTTCAACATTAATTTTTATATGCAGATATCAAACTAGCACTGGCATGGAGTGAATATTCAAGAAATCCTTATTGCCTGGATTGCTTCACACAAGGAATATGCCAAAAAAGGCAGTCTTTTAAGTTAGATTTGACCATGGTTCCAAGATGCTAAAATGTTCCATCTATGTAGGAAACTTTCAGTAAGTTCTCACATGGGTGAGTAGAGTTCTTTAAGTCATTTTAGATTTTATAACATCAAATATGAATGTTACAACCTGTGATTTTGAATTCTCAGATAAACACATGTCAAACAGCTAAAGACATTTCATTGTGTCTCAGTAGCACAACTAGATAGCACCAAGTGAAAATCAAATACTGTAACATTAGCTGGACTTGGCATTCACTGCATAACATGGGAGCCTGCTGAATCTCCAACTCAGCTCTAAAAGAAGTCTTTAGCTTCAAAATCAGTTTCAGACGAGTGCAAGCTGCTAACTACTGATGCCTCAGGGACTGTGCCTGTGCATGTGTGTGTGTGCATGCAATTGAATGCTTAAGGCTAAACCAGCTGGCTGTGGGAGAGGACATGAGAGGAGTTGAACTTGAAGTTTTGAAAATGATCTGGATGTTTATGTTACCATTTTCAACAAACAGGCATATACAACTTTCTCCATAAGACCAACAGATATTAAAATGTGTCATTAACAGTTTTCTAAACTGAAGTCTTTTCAGAAATTAAAAAGGAAAAAGTGAGTCTCTATAAAAACTGACATTCAAATATATCTTTCATCTTTATGATGAAATGAAGAAAAGCAATTCAGTAAGTAATTCTTAAAGCTAACATTATAGTTTTGAAACTGGTGTGTGAGGAGGTTTAGAGAAAATAAGTAACTTTCACTCTTTATATAATTAGAAATGAGGCCACTTTTATAAGCGGTTTTAAAATAAGTAATTGGAATACATGAATTATTTTATACTTCCCTCTCCCTCCAATTCTGCCTTCCAAGGTATTTTAACTTATTCTATATGTTTAATTTGCTTTATAAAATCTGCAATCTGGCAATATAAATATAATAAAATTTGCCATTTTCACTATTTTTAGAGTATAATCAGGGGCAATAATTACATTCACAGTGTGGTGCAACCAACACCACTCCTCATTCCAAAACATTTTCATCCATATAAAGAATCCCTGAAACAATCAAGCAGTAACTACTTCGTATCCACCTTCACCCTCTCAGCTCCTGGTAATTTTTAATCCACTTCATGGTTTTATGAATTCACCCACTGCAGACACAGGGGATACAGATTGTTTGCACCACGCTGTTCCACCAATGTATAACTCTACCACTTTCCTCAGCAGTTTCAACATTATATTTTCCTACCAGAAATGTATAATGGTTTCAATTTCTCCAAATCCTGGTGAACACTTGCTACTTTCCACATCTTTAATTACAGTCACACTACCAAAGCTACAATATCTCCTTGTCATTTTGGTTTCTAGTTCCCTAATGACTAATGATACTGGACATGGTTTTATGCATTGTTTAGCCATTTGTTTATTTTATTTGAGGAAATGTCTATTCAAGTTATTGGCCTATTTTTAACTAGGTTGTATTTTGTTGTTGAGTTTCTGAAGTTCAGTATATATTCTGGATATTAATTCCTAGGTAGATGACTTGAAAATATTTTATTCCATGTCCTTTGATGTGCAGGAGTTGTAATTTTTATTTTGTCCAATTTACCAATTTATTTCTCAGACTTTCATTTCATGTCTAAGATTCCACTTTCAGGTACAAGGACAAAAAAATGCAACCCTATGTTTTCTTTTAAAGGTTTTTATAATTTTATCTGTTATGTTTTGGTCACTGATCCATTTTGACTGAATTTTTGAATGTGGTATGATAGAAGGGTCCTAGTTTATTCTTATAAATTTGAAATCTAGTTATCTTAGCGCTATTTGTTGAATAATCTGTTCTTTCCCTATTGAATGTTCCTGGGATCCTTGACAAAAAACAACTGGATATAAATACATGGGTTTATTTCTGGAATTTCAGGTATTTTCCATTAGACTATACCTCTATCACTATTCCAGCACTTTACTGTTTTCATTATTCTGTTGCAGATTTGTATTAAGTTTCCACTGGAAAGTATGAGTCCTATAACTTTTTTTTTTCCAAGATTACTTGTCTACTGGAGCCCCTTGCAATTTCTTTTTCTTTTCTTTTCTTTCTTTTCTTTTCTTTTCTTTTCTTTTCTTTTCTTTTCTTTTCTTTTCTTTTCTTTTCTTTTCTTTTCTTTTCTTTTCTTTTCTTTTCTTTTCTTTTTCTTTTTCTTTTTCTTTTTCTTTTTTTTTGACAGGCAGAATTAGACAGTGAGAGGGAGAGAGAGAGAGTTATAGACAGTGAGAGAGACAGAGAGAAAGGTCTTCCTTTCCATTGGTTCACCCCCAAGTGGCCACTACAGCCGGCGCTTTGCTGCCGGCACGCTGTGCGAATCTGAAGCCACGAGCCAGGTGCTTCCTCCTGGTCTCCCACACGGGTGCAGGGCCCAAACACCGGGGCCATCCTCCACTGCATTTCTGGGCCACAGCAGAGAGGTGGACTGGAAGAGGAGCAACAGGGACAGAATCTGGCGCCCCAACCGGGACCAGAACCCGGGGTGCTGGCGCCACAGGTGGAGGATTAACCTAGTGAGCCGGCCCGCCCCTTGCAATTTCACTGGAATTTGAGAATGGGCTTTTCCATTTTTGTAAAGAAAAAATGCTTTTAGAATTTAAAATGTTTACAATTTAAAAACATACATGCAATTATTAGAGAGGAAACAAGAGACAGAGTGCTCCCTCATCCACTAACACACTCCCCATATACCTCCAATGGCCATGACTGGGCAGGCTAGAAGCCAGAAGGTGGGAATAAAGCCCAGGTCTCCAGTGTGGGTGGCAGGAGCCCAAATGGCTGAGCCATAATTGATGCCTTCTAGGGTCTGCATCGTCAGGAATCTGGAGTCAGGAGCTGGAGCAAAGTATTGAACTGAGGTACTCCGATAGGGATGTGAACATCTTCAACAAAGAGGTAAGTGTTGGATTTTTGGCAAGAATTACATTGAATATACAGGTCACTCTGTGTAGCATTAGCATTTAAAAAATATTGTCTCCCGGCCGGCGCCGCGGCTCACTAGGCTAATCCTCCGCCTAGTGGCGCCGGCACACCGGGTTCTAGTCCCGGTCGGGGCGCCGGATTCTGTCCCGGTTGCCCCTCTTCCAGGCCAGCCCTCTGCTGTGGCCAGGGAGTGCAGTGGAGGATGGCCCAGGTGCTTGGGCCCTGCACCCCATGGGAGACCAGGAAAAGCACCTGGCTCCTGGCTCCTGTCATCGGATCAGCGCGGTGCGCCGGTCGCAGCGCGCAGGCCGCGGCGGCCATTGGAGGGTGAACCAACGGCAAAGGAAGACCTTTCTCTCTGTCTCTCTCTCTCTCACTGTCCACTCTGCCTGTCAAAAAATAAAAAAAATAAAAAAATAAATAAAAAAATAAAAAAAAAAATATTGTCTCCCTACCCAAGAACCAAAAAACCTATCTAAGTAGTACTTCATTTTTTAATCAATATTTTGCAATTTTCAATATATGTCTTTCACATCTTGGTTACATTTTTGCTAAATATTTTATTCTTTGAGGTATTATTTTCAATGAAATAATTTTCATAAGTTCCTTTATGGATTGTTCATTGCAGTTATATATAAACACAAATGGTTTCTGTTTGTTGATGCTGTACCATACAACTTGAGTGAATTTATTTATTAGCAGAAACCATTTTCTCATGGATTGTTATTTTCTTTTTTTTTTTTTTTTTTTGGTGGATTCTGTTATTTTCTATATAAATATGGTCATGTCTGAAAATAGAGATAACTTCTCCACTTCTCAATTTGGGACCCTTCTACATCTTTTCTTTGTCTAATTCCTCTGAGTAGAACTTCTCATACAATGAATAATAAAATAGTGAAAGCAGGCATTACTATCTTTATTGTTATTTTGGTGGGAAATTTCTCAGTTTCTCCCATTGAGTACCTTGTTGATAGTGTTCCTTTCATAAATGCCCATTCTCATGTTGAATCTTCCTTATTTTACACATTTTTGAGTGCTCTTATCAAGAAAGGGAGTTGGGTTCCATTCCGCCTTTCCTGCATCAATTGATAGGAATGTGCTTTCCTCATTCTACTAATATGGTATATTACATTGATATTCTCATGGTGAACACTTATTTCTAATTCACCATTCACTTCATTGCTGTAAACCTTTGATTTGTCCAGGTTTGTGGACACATTTGGTTCTAACAGTTTCTGCATTTTGAAGTTTTTTGGGAGGAAGAGGGAGGGAAAGGGGATGAGAGCACAGAACTCCATTTTGCTGACACCAGCTTTTACTTTACTTTTCATAGAAAATCAAAACTCCATTTCTTATAACAATTATAAAAAGAATCTAGAGGCCAGCATTGTGGCACAGTGGGTGAGGCCACCACCTTCAGCGCGGGTATCTCAGATGGGCACCGGTTCATGTCCCCAGTGCTTCACCTCTGATCCAGCTCCCTGATAAGGTGCCGGGCAAAACATCAGAGGATGGCCCCTGTGCCCACATGGGTGCCCAGGAGGAGACTTCTGGCTCCAGGCTTCAGCCTGACCCAGCCCTGGACATTGAGGCCATCTGGGGAATGAACCAGTGGATGGAAGATCTCTCTCTCTTTCTCTGTCTTTCCCTCTCTCTGTAACGTTGCCTTTTAAATAAATAAAATGAATGAAAAAAAAATGAAAACAGAAAGTATCTAGTCTGTAATTCAACCTTAGCCTCAGGATCCTCATTTAACATGGAATATAATACATAAAGTGAGGATTAAGGAATTTTATGAGATTATGTAAAATTTTCTTTCATTTACTATGCTAGCTTTTAACAACCATGACAACATTTTTTAAGTCTCTTAGAACATTGTTTTGAGCATTATTTGTTGAAATTCTTCTGAGCATATTATAAGTATAAGGGACCTAACTAGACTTAACAGCTATGAAGATGATGAAAATATAATGCTACCAGAAAAGAACTGTGTTGTGGACAACACAATGAGTTTATAATTTTATATAAAATATATAAATACTTTTATAGGGTTACTAGCACCATTTGAGTAGGTAGCCAGAAAAAGAATTTTATTCTTTTCTCCCAAAAGAACCGCAAATACCTTCACAGTGAATAGGAGTATATTTCCTATTTTCCTCCATAGGCAGTGTGGAAACTGGACCAAGCATATTGCTTGAGATTACGTATTCATGTGTTGGACCCTGATATTTATCCTTTGGCTTTGTAGGAAGTGAGTCTGAACTGTTTGCCAAGACCAAATACTTTTCAAAAAAATTACAGCGATATTTCATGGAAACTTAAAATTTTATGACAGTCTGAAACTCACTGTTCACAGGTATACATATAATCCTGCTTCAAAATAAGTTCCATTAACAGGTAGTAATTCATGGATTTTTATAATACTGTTAAATAAAGTTTACCAGCTGAGAACATATTGATTTTTAAAAATTTAATAAGTTTTTTTCTCCATAAAATTAAAAACAGCAATTGAAGGGAGAGAGGCAAAAATTCGGCCTGATGTTCAGTGTGTGCATGGAGAGTAAATGCTTAATACTTTTGTTATGCTTTATTCAAAATAATTTATGTAAGAAAGAAAAAGATTGCAAAAATAATTCAGAATATCTTACAAAGCAGGTCATTTTCAAGGAAAAGATTTAAGAACAATATAAAATGAGACTTTGGGCTCAGCATCCAATATTACTAAGAAAAGTGAAATACCCATGGAGCAACATTCTGTCACTATAGCAACCTTTGCAAGGTAGCACAAAAGGGCTCATCTTTACGCATCACAGTTTTATAAAATCTATCATCCTAGATCTGACAGTATGTACTATGTTTTCTGCTCTGCTGTGACATCCTAATACTTAGACATTATTAACTATTACCAATGGCTCATTATTTATCAGACGGATAGTTATGTCTTAAATACACATGTGTAAATTAAACAGTTAAGCTTGATAGCACAAATTATCAAAAAAGAGACTACAAGTAATGCTAATTATGCTGCTATTCTTATTTGTTTTAAATATTATTTAAACATCAACACTTATTGCTATGATTATTTTCAGTAAGTTTATATACCTGAATAAGAAAATCTAATCAACTGGCTATGAAGACTCTAACAAAACCTTTCTAGATGAAATCCCCTAGTTAAAAAACAAATACAACTAACACAATTGAAGGACAATGTTAAAATAAAGTCATTCTAGAATATGTGAAAGCATACTTACTGAGACCAGCAGTTGTCATCATTAACAATTAACATGGAGGATCCAATGCAAAACAAAACAGAATTCATTCCATTTAAACATGCTTGATGATGATACTGGAAAATTCTACATCAAGAACTCTTGTATAGGCCGGTGCAGTGGCTCAATTGGCTATTTCTTCGCCTGCGGTGCCTGCACCCTGGGTTCTAGTCCCGGTTGGGGCGCCAGGTACTAGTTCCGTTACTCCTCTTCCAATCCAGTTCTCTGCTGTGGCCCGGGAGGGCAGCGGAGAATGGCCCAGGTGCTTGGGTCCCTGCACCCGCATGGGAGACCAGGAGGGAGCACCTGGCTCCTGGCTTCGGATCAGCACAGTGCCAGCCGTAGTGGCCATTAGGGGAGTGAACCAACGGAGGGAAGACCTTTCTCTCTCTGTCTAACTCTGCCTGTCAAAAAGAAAAAAAAAAAAAACAAACAAAAAAAAAACAAACACCTCTTGTATAAGTTAAGAGATGTCTTTTTTGCCCACAGTGACTAAACTAAACTGTATATATGAAAGTACTAAAAAGTTCTTGGAAAGTGGACTTAAGGTATGAAATTATTTTGGTGCGAACATTTTAAATATCTAGACATATGAGGAGTCTTCATAAAAAACATATAAAATAGACTATACATGGATTTCAAAAAAAAGTGTTTGTACCAAATAACCTATCTTGACTTCCATTTTGCCAAGAACCTTTGATGTGATCTCATATATTTCTACTTCGAATATACCATTTAGTTTAGCCAAAGTGATTGCAATTAAAAGTTCATTATAGATAATTTTGTCTCCTAAAAGAACTCTTAGAGGGATGGGGGAATGAAGCATAAAATAAAATACCTAAGAGATTTCAACCCACATGCTAAGTATAAAAGATTGCGTAACTTGTTTTGGAATAAGATTTTGGTGTTAACTAATGTGAAATTTCTATCTGATAATTTTGTAGACCAGTTAATTTTTGTTGTGCCTCATTTTAAGCATACTATTGGGGAGTCTAACAAACATAATATTGATTTAATTATTGTGAAATTACATATAAAGGTGCTTACTCATTTTGAAGAGTAACTGCATAGTGTACTAGAAATAACATAAAGAAATGAGAATGAAAGAAAAAATAATGGCAGAAATTTACTTAATATTCTGTAACGTATGTTGTTAAATTTCTGAGTTATTTCTAGAAGGCAATAAAATGGTGACTTGAATAAAACTGGAAAACTTGTGTTTTTTTCTATGACAGCCCAGTCCTTTTTAAACAAATATTTATAATTTTTTAACAATATTATTTATACTGAAATTAATATGGAGGGAATAAATTCAACACAATCTTAGAAGATTTACTATACACATAATTATTACAAGCAGAAAGTAATCATAAGTATGATTTTATAAGCCCAAGGGAAGCTATTTGCTGTTTGGAAACAAATTATTAAAGTCTGTGTGCTATCAATAGTCATTTGGGTGGTTGGGTGGGCGTGTTTGTGTGAAACAGGCAATATGTCCAGCTCAGAAACAGTAAGCCCACTGAACAGTCATGAGACATTTGCTCACATTCCGCCTGGCAAGTTCTGAAAGTCTTCTAAGGATACAGCTTTTATTTTACTCTTTCGTTTTTGTCTCTCTCTCTCTTTTTTTTTTTTTTTTTTTTTTTTTTTGACAGGCAGAGTTAGACAGTGAGAGAGAGACAGAGAGAAAGGTCTTCCTTTCCATTGGTTCAGCCCCCAAATGGCCGCTACAGCCGGTGTGCTGAGCCAATCCGAAGCCAGGAGCCAGGTGCTTCCTCCTGGTCTCCCATGCGGGTGCAGGGCCCAAGCACTTGGGCCATCCTCCACTGCCTTCCCGGGCCATAGCAGAGGGCTAGACTGGAAGAGGAGCAACAGGGACAGAATCTGGTGCCCCAACGGGGACTAGAACCTGGGATGCTGGCGCTGCAGGCGGAGGATTAGCCAAGTGAGCCATGGTGCTGGCCTCGTTTTTGTCTCTTAATAATACTAGATTAGACTTTGGAAAACTTAAGTTCCAAAATACCCAAATAAGTAAATTAGGATTACTATCTTAATTATTAATTCAAAAATATGTGTTTCCCTACATGCACATCTTTGGCCATTTGTATTTGAGCATCCTTGCCCAGAATTGGTCAGCTGAACTTGAAATGGTTCTTAGAATTTGCTAAAATTAGGATTAGAACTATGAAAGTAACAGGTTTATTTAATGGATCCTTAATAATCACTTAAAAACACATTTTTCTTGTGAAAGTAAAAAATTTTCTAGGAATGAAGGGTAATAACTGTATTTGATTCAAATTTATAGTTTCAGTCTTTCACATAGATTTGATCAATTCCAATTTCGCTAGATTGCTCCCCACTCCTAAATACAGTTTTGGTATTGGAAAAGAATATTCTTCCATATCCCCCTTATTTGATCCAATAGAGGACTGTAGTCTACTTTTATTTTCTTGAATGACCAAAATCCATACAAAATTAAGCCCTTACATGTTTTTTTAACATGAATATCAGTTTCAGATATATATATATATATATATATATATATATAAGGCTATTAAATACTACTTTGTTGAGAAAGCTAGCAGGATTTGTAAATATTTAGAAAAACAACAATATTTCTTCATTCTAAAAAGTGAACAAATGGTGGCAAAATTCTCAGTGTAGGGTAGAAGTGGGAAAACAAAGAGCTTTCAGAAAATGTCTCAAAACATTTTAATAGCTCTACCTTATTGAATCTTTTAATACCTCTGAAATAAAACGATAGAGTTTTGCTAAGAAGTATCATACCTTTTTTTTTTTTTTTTTGACAGGCAGAGTGGACAGTGAGAGAGAGAGAGAGAGAGACAGAGAGAAAGGTCTTCCTTTTGCCATTGGTTCACCCTCCAATGGCTGCTGCGGCTGGTGCGCTGCGGCCGGCGCACCAAGCTAATCCAAAGGCAGGAGCCAGGTGCTTCTCCTGGTCTCCCATGGGGTGCAGGGCCCAAGCACTTGGGCCATCCTCCACTGTACTCCCTGGCCACAGCAGAGAGCTGGCCTGGAAGAGGGGCAACCGGGACAGAATCCGGAGCCCCGACCGGGACTAGAATCCGGTGTGCCGGAGCCGCTAGCCTGTTGAGCTGCGGCGCCGGCCTAGTATCATACCTTTTTACTTGTAATTTATAACAGTTAATAACTATTATATATGTAAATCTGTTATTGTGTTTCACTTATTAAATTCACACTCATGGTGAGGGGAAAAGATGAAGGTATTTTTTGCAACACACTCTTGGATCTCTGAAGTCACACTTTTAATTTCAGTTGCTCAGTTGGACTCCAGAGCTGTTGGTACTGAGATTCTAGCATCAATGTATAAATAATTTAACCCTTTACCTTTGCTTTCTAGAAACAAAATGAGAAAAATCAAATGGGAAAATTTTAAGAGGAAAAACAAAATGGTCCTGGTACTGTACAAGGGTGCCTCAAAAAACTCATGGGAAAACAGAATTAAAAGATGATGTGCACTTTCTAGGTACATTTAAAAGACCCTCAAATAGACAGAACAATGTTTATTTTTATTTGCATAGTAGTTTCTCTGTTGGTCACCATCCATACACTGAAAAACAATAATATCTGTCTTTTTAATCCTTCAAGACTAGGATGGTGGTAGAAGTGAGAGAAGGAATTGAAAAGATACTCCTAAATTTGGTAGTCTGATGTGAGCAGAGAACTCAAAATATCTATTATTCCACACTCTTTGTATCTCTCAAAAGACAAAACTCCCTTGACCTTTTATTAAAGCAGAGTTCCAAAATGATGAAAACAGTACAAAAATCCAAAATGCTTAAAAATTTTAGAAAGATAGATCAAGGCACAAAAATAATGTCCACAGATTAGAAGGAAAAGAAGTCCAATGAGGAACTTCAGAGGAGTGAAATTCAGGATTTCTTCTGATTCCACTTCCGCAGAGTTCTTGTGCCTCAGTCAGTAAAGGGGAAAGAACATCCCTGGGCTTAAGCAGAAACCAAAGTGGGAGGCAGGACTGCAAAATCAGCCAGGGAGCAGAGCAAATTACAACAGACTAAAAGATCTCCTCTTATTTCTTTCCTCCCTCCTTCTCTCATACTCCTTCTCTCCCTGATCTCCTCTCTTCTGCAGAAAATACTGATGTGCAGTAATCCATTATTAGCTTTGGAATAAAAGTAAAATGTTGCCTGCATTTTCTCAAATTATATATTTTGAAAACAGATTTATAATTACCCTAACAATGCATTTACAACAGCAATACAAAATCAAAACAATACAGGTACTCAATTTGAATTACAAGGCTTAACTCTTGCCTAATTTTCACATGATAATTAGCACAAATCAGTACTTAGATAGTATCCTTGATTAAGAAATGGCTTTTCTTGACCTGACAGATTTCATAAATACCTGTTGTGACAATTTTCATTCCTGCTTTGTATTTTATGATTGTCACAACATGCAAAAGCACCACTGTTGTTTGGAAATACCAGATTATAACACATTAGTTCAGATTTACAAATTAGATTATTATGGCCTAAAACATAAAATCTAATGTTAGTCTACCCTCAAAGATTTTCATTATGTTTAGTCAAAAGTGATCACTTGTTTAGTCTTTTTGAAAAATAGGTTCATTCTGGAAAATGATAAAGAATTTTAATTCCATCAAGAATATATCTGTTTACTCTTTAATACATTTAAAGTCTCACCAACATTTGAAATTTGCTAACAGATACACTTTATTTCATGAAGTCTTTTTGACTACCCCCAGACTGGAAGTTTCTCAGACCAAACAAAGCATCTGTTAACTGTGTTTTTACACACATGTGCATATTAATAGTTTAGTTACTTAAATATACTATGGTCTAGTTTCTTCAGGGTCCCCACCTACCTGTCACTGAGTCCTGCTCAGAAAGCAAATGCTCAGTATACATTCCCTAAGTTCACTCAGGTTAAAAATAAATTGTTACAGTGGGCATTCAGCCTGGTGATTAAGGGGCAAGTTAAAATGCCAACATCAGTATCAGAGTGCTTGGTATAATACTCAGCTCCAGCTTCCTGCTAATTAAGACCATGGGAAGCAATGGAAAAGGCTCAAGTAACATGGCTCCTGCCACCAAAGGAGACCTGGATTGATTTTCCCAGCACATGGCTTTAGTGCCAACCCAAACCCAGCCATTGTGGATTGTGGGCATCTGGAGTGAAAACTAGTAGATGGGAGAATGTGCATGCTCACTCTCAATCTCTCTCTTTTTCTCTTTGCTTTTCAATTATAAAATATTGGGTGGGGCCAACACTGGGGCACAATGAGTTAAGCCACTGCTTTGCATGCCACCATCCCATATCACAGCACAGGTTTGAGATCCGACTGCTCTGCTTCCTAATAACCATTTCCCTGCTAATGTGCCTGGTAAAGCAGAAGACAGTCCAAGTGCTTGGGAGACTAGGATGGAGTTCCAGGCTCCTTGTTTGGCCTGGCACAGCTCCCCAACTTGTGGCCATTTGGGGAGTGAACTAGTGGATGAATGATCATTCTCTCTCTGCTTTTCAAATAAATAAAATAAACCTCTAAAAATAAATAAAATAAAAATAGTATTAAAACATAAAACTTACATATTTTATAAAACTTGCAAACACAACCACTTGTCATTTATGACATAAATGTAGTAAAACACAGCATTTAAGATGCCATATCAAGGCTGGGTACTAAGTCTCACAGTTAGGATGCCAGCTGGCATACTAGTGTCCTACACTATAATACGCAGATTAGATACTGGACTACAGCTCCTAACTCCAGCTCCTGCTAATGCAGATCTTGAGTGACAGCTGGTGATGGCTAAAGTAGTTGAGTTCCTATCACCCACACGGGACAGTGAGTTCTTCACTCCTGATTTTAGCCTGGTCCAGTTATGGAACATTTGGGGTGTAAACCAGCATGTGGGACCATTCCTTCCTTTTCTTCCTCCCTCCCACCCTCCCTCATTCATTCATTCATTCTCTCTCTCTCTCTCACTGTATTTCTTTCTCTATTTCTCAATAAGTAATTAAATTAAACACACTTAAACATATATGAGGTTGTATATTCTGAAACATTTAAATTTTTTCTATGATTTTCTCCCCATTAACTAATAAAAAGTATTGCATTCAGAGCAGGTAATACCTTTGGATTAAACTGAAACATAAATATTTAACATATTTTCATACTGCTGCATATTAACAACATCCTACTATTCAGATGCTCATAATAAGATTTTCAAATTTTAGATTCATAGAGAGGCTTTTTTATTGCAAATCAAATTCAGAAAAGTGCCTTGGGCAGGGTTATGAATTTATATAATGTTTCCTTATCTTTAATTTTTAAAATATTTATTTATTCATTTATTTATTTATTCAACACTCAGACGTACACAGAAAGAAGGAAAGAGAGCAAGAGATCTTTCATCTGCTGGTTCATTCTCCAAACAGCTGCAATGGCCAGAGCTTGGGCCAGGCTGAAGCCAGGAGCCAGGAGTTTCATACAGGTCTCCTATATGGGTGCAAAGGCCTAAACATTTGAGCCATCTTCTGCTGCTTTCCCAGGCACATTAGCATGGAGCTGGATCAGAAGTGGAGCAGCCAGGACTTGAACTCCTAGAGCTGCAAATGATAACTTAACCCCTTAATGCCACAGTGCTGGCCCCTGTTTGCTTATCTTTAAAGTTTCCACAATCTATTTTTAAAATTTTTTTTGCTGTTCTTAATTATTTAGAAAAGTATACAAACCAGCAACATTATTAAGTGGAAGTCATTGTAAAGGGTGAAGTGAGTGACTCACAGCCTTAAAAAACATTTCCTACCACTGTACTTTACAGAGGGAATCAAATACTGAATAAATGTTGCATATAAGACTATTGTCTATATTCTGTACTGAAAATAAGTGAAATAATAACACTGAAACTGAATTATTTTATTTAGTAGTGGCCATTTATTTACATTTCTACCAAAATTTCCTTTTTTTAAAATATGGGTCATTGGTTTGTCACACCATTGTTGTTCTCATCTGCCTTTTAACTGCATTTAATATTCACCCATATTTCAAAATTCTGATCAAGATGACTGATGTTTTGTCAGTCTACATGAATGTAAATGCAATTATTCACCAGAATTTCTGGTTCCTCCTAAAGTCGTATATTCAGGGACACATATTTATACATACACATGTTTATATTGAACAACTAGAACAAAAATCATGAACAGAAACTCATACTGGAAAATTCATTTATTACCTTTTCTGCTCATAAAGGATCCATTCTGAAATGAAATCTCTGCTTTAGTGAGACAGAATGGTGTTTGGTATTTGTTTCATTTTATTATGTACAAAACACAGTTTTTCATATTAAATTTCTTCTCAGGGTAGTTATTCTTCTTAAATTTTATTTCAATGTAAGGAACACAGGAGATATAATCATTAAGGTCTTTAAAAATATTACAAAAATTACATCTTCTAATCTCAGTATTTCAAGAACATGACAAGCATTTACACATAGTCAATATATTATTCTCTAAGAGCTTAGATATCTAATTCTGGCCAAAGTATATTCTACAGCCTAATTAAGATCAAAATTTCAGCCAAGGAACCAGTCTGTCAGTACTGGTGTTCATTTAGGGGAAATATTAGTGATTCATTGAATGATCTATACTTACAACATTCATTAGTAAATGAAGAACTAGGAAAAGTGAACTATGATGTAATGACATACAAAAAAGAACATAAGGAACATTTCTCAACACGATCAAGGCAATATCTGACAAACCCATGGCCAACATCACATTGAACAAGGAAAATTTGGAAGCATTTTCACTTAGATGCAGAATCAGACAAGGATGCCCACCTTCACCATTACTACTCAACATAGTTCTGGAAGTTTTAGCCAGAACCATTAGGCAAGAAAAAATAAATCAAAGGGATACAGATCAGAAAGGAGGCAGTCAAATTATCTCTATTTACAGATGACATGATTCTATACATAGGGGAACCAAAAGATTCCACTAAGACTGTTGGAACTCATAAGAGAGTTTGGAGGACATAAAATCAACACACACATAAATCAATAGTCTTTGTATGCCCAAACAATTCTATGGCTGAGAAAGAACTTGTAAGATAAGTACCATTAACAATAGCTATAAAAAACTTGAAATGCCTTTGAAAATATTTGACCAAGGATGTGACAGCTCTCTACAATGACAATTATAACACATTAAAGAAAGAATTAGAAGACACAAAAAAATTAAAGAATCGTCCATGATCATATAGAAACACAAGAACCCCCAAATAGCTAATACAATCTTAAACAATAAAAACAAATGGAGGAATCACCATATCAGATTTCAAGACAGCCTGTTATAACCAAAACAGCCTGAAACTGGCATAAAAGCAGACATGTATGCCAATGGAATGGAACAGAAACCCCAGTAATTAATCCATGCTGCTACAACCAACTCATCTACAACAAATAAACTAAAAGCAATCCCTGAAAGAAAGAACAGTCTCTTCAACAAATGATGTTGTGGAAACTGGATCTATGCATGCAGCAATATAAAACAACATGAGTCCCTTACACCTTACACAAAAATCAACTCTAAATGGATCAGGGATCTAAATCTATAACTTGATACCATCAGATTACAAGAGTAAAACACTGGGAAAACTCTGCAAGACATTGGCATAGCCAAGACTTTTTAGAAAAATCCTAGAAGCACAGGCAATGAAAGCAAAGATAGACAAATGGATTACATCAAGCAAAGAAGCTTCTGCACTGCAAATGCAACACTCAAGAAAGTAAAGAAGCAACTGACAGAATGGGAGAAGATATTTGCAAACTATGCAACTAATAAATGATTAATATCCAGGATCTATAAAGAGCTCAAGAAACTCAACAACAACTAATATAATTCAGTTAAGATTTAGACAAATATCACGAACAAGCATTTTTCAAAGAATGAAATACAAATGGCCAACACATGAAAAAATGCTTAGTATCACTAGCCATCTGGGGAATACACAATGAAGTTTCACCTCACCCTTTTTATAATGGTTATTATCCAAAAAATTATAAATCCTGGTGAGGATGTGGGGAAAAATATCCTGATACATTGTTGATGGAATGTAAACTAGTATAACCATTATAGAAGACAGTATGGAGATTCCTTAGAAATCTGAAAACAGACCTATCATAAGACCCAGCCATCCCACTCTTGAGAATTTACCCAAAGAGAATGAAATCAGCATATGAGAGAGTTATTTGTACCTCCATGTTCATTGCAGCTCAATTCACAATAGCTAAGATATGGAATTAGAAGCCATCAACTAATGACTGGAAAAAGAAAATGTGGTATGTGTACTGAATACTACTCAGCCATAATAAAGAATGAAATCTTTTTTTTTTCAACAAATCAGATGAAATTGGAAATCATAATGCTCAGTGAAATAAGGCAAGCCCAAAAAAGACATATAGGCAAGCCCAAAAAAGACATATATCATATGCTTTCTCTGATGTGTAGTTTATACACAGTACAAAAAATTGTATGTGAATGAAACACACATCTTAGGATTTGATTGCAGATTTAGCCATTGTTTATATTCCCATGGAACATTGGCCTTCATATTTTTTACTTGTTGAGTATTATGGTTATTGGGGCATTAAGACTGTCATTACAGAGTAGACTTAAATTATACATTTGCAAAAATTAAAGAAAAAAAGAAAGGAAGGAAAGAGGGGGATTGAGGAAGAAAAAAGGGAGGGCATTATGGTTATCTTCTTTGAATTGTACCTATGAAATATGTGAAATCTGTTCTACTTTTATTTTTTTTTTATTTGACAGAGTTAGACAATGAGAGAGAGAGACAGAGAGAAAGGTCTTCCTTCCATTGGTTCACCCCCCAAATGGCCGCAATGGCCAGTGTTGCACTGATCTGAAGCCAGGAGCCAGGTGCCTCACCCAGGTCTCCCATGCAGGTGCAGGCACCCAAGCACTTGGGCCATCCTCCACTGCCTTCCCAGGCCACAGCAGAGAGCTGGCCTGGAAGAGGAGCAACCAAGACTAGAACTCGCCGCCCATCTAGGATACCAGCGCTGCAGGCAGAGGACTAACCTAGTGATCCATGGTGCCGGCCCTGTTCTACTTTTATTAATAATGTTTAAAAAAGGAGAGTATCTCTGTACATACAGAATAAATTGAATACAATACGGATTTTAGCTTTATTGTTGGGATGCTTCATAATCACCAGGCTGACCATAATACACAGTATACCAGGTTAGCTGTAAAGGCTACATGCATTCTCATTTCTTCACTTTACAGCAGACTATATTTATCTCTAAATATATACAAATATTTGCTTACCGAACCTGACATATGACCCTGTGAAAATTTCATTGGTCTTACTGAGAATAATTCTGTTTGACAGACTTCTACAAGCTGAAAAAGTAGTACATTTTTATAAAATTAGTCATTATATCAATCTAGTTTGAAGCTAGTTATCATGGATTATTTCTTTAATAAAATTACATGAAAGACTTGAAGATCATCATTCTCCTTTAGCCTATCTTCCTAAACTAAAAACAGTTTTTTTCTACACTACGGTAGTATTCAGAACTGGAAATGAATATATCATGGACCTAGAGCTCACTAAACTCTTGCTTTTATACAGACACAATTATATTCTTCGAAGACTGGGGGATGAGCAAAGCTCCCAATACAGTCATTAATTTCCTCACTCACTCCTCATTCGTTCATTCAATGTATACTTTGAGAGCCTATGCAAATATCATTCAGTATTATAAGTGCTGGGAATATATCAACATGTAATACAAAAAGTCTCTAATAAGTTTAAGGAAAATATTTATTATTAAAAATTTATAGCTTTCCACTTTCTTGCACTAAAATAATTCACCTTTTAATTTCATTTTCCACAAACTTTTTGTAGTACCTTCAGATAGATAAAAATTCCTAACCCACAGTGCATACAATATTGCTGGGATACTCAAATAGCTATATAATATAATGTACATAAGTATTACTTTAAGGAAAATAGGGAAGGCAATGGTGATGAGGGTTGCTATTCAGAACAGATGGAGACGGAAGACCTCTTTGAGAAGGTGACATCTGAACAGAGATTACAAGGAAGCAAGAAAATTGTAGTGCCAATATCTGGAAGAAAAACATGCAGAAAGAACATTAGGTGACAAGGTCCTGACATGGAACATGGCATTGATCAGGCATACTTCATAACATAAGGAAGTTTTAAAAATGGAAGCATAATATCAAGAATAATTCTAGAAAGAAGTTACAATGCTTCTTTTATCAAGCATGATCAGCTATTGGGAAATGATAGGTCAGTATCTCTCAGGGCTGTCTCTATCATGTTCTTTACATTAACTTACTGATCACTGTTAGCCTAAGATATTTTTCCCATTTACCAAATGATATACAATGGTAAAGATTTTTTGATGATTTTTCAAAGGCCATAATACATGTAGCTAACCAGATACAGGGCCATCTATATAATCACTCTGAAGCTCACAAATAGCACTAATGTGACAGTGGCAATTATTAAATTTTTCGAAAACTATCATGACATGGAATTCTTAAACCATTAAAAAAAATCCAGATTTTAAAGCTCAACAGAGTTTGAGATACTATTACAAATCACACGAACAGTCTGTATTTCAGCATACTTGGCACACTGTATACATACATATAATTGTTTGGAATACATGTACGTACATATGGCACACTAAAGAATCAATAAATATGTGCCAGCTGTCACATGTCACTCAAGTCTTATTTCAAAAAACTTACTGTTTGGCCGGTGCCATGGCTCAATAGGCTAATCCTCCACCTTGCGGCGATGGCACACCGGGTTCTAGTCCCTGTCGGGGTGCCAGATTCTGTCCCGGTTGCCCCTCTTCCAGGCCAGCCCTCTGCTGTGACCCGGGAGTGCAGTGGAGGATGGCCCAAGTCCTTGGGCCCTGCACCTGCATGGGAGACCAGGAGAAGCACCTGGCTCCTGCCTTCGGATCAGCGTGGTGCGCTGGCTGCAGCGCGCTGGCCGCGGCGGCCATTGGAGGGTGAACCAACGGCAAAAGGAAGACCTTTCTCTCTGTCTCTATCTCTCACTGTCCACTCTGCCTGTTAAAAAAGAAAAAAAAACTTACTGCTCAGCTACAAAGAATACATATATATATTCTTTGTAGCTATACATATATATTTGTATATATATATTTGTGTATGTATATATGTATACATGTATATACATATGTATGTATATTTGTGTATGTATATGTGTGTGTGTGTGTGTGTGTATAGTAAGAAAGGGTATGAATATTTAAAGCAACACCTTTGAAGCCACGTATCTCCAAAGCTTATCAACTGTGTTTCAGGATCAAGTTCCTTGGTTTCTCTATGCATTGAGCATAACTGCAGTATGAATATTACATGTGTTTGGTTAGGCAGATAAATGAGAATGCTGTCTATGAATTTTGCCCTATGACTGCAGTGCAGGAACAGCTCAGTAAGTTATCTCTTACCTTGACACTTCTACCACAAATTTCTTTTCCAAAAAATTAGCATTACATATTTGTCAGTCTAAAACTTCCCTCCAATATCTAATATCAGATACATGAATCAATCAACCAAAAGAAAAACTCTAGTAAATGCAAGGGACTATTTGGTAGCCAAGGGAATATACAGAATTCAAAATGCAGTCACAGATATTAATAAGATGATGTAGGTGAGGAAATAAAACATGCACATAAAAAGCCATGATTGTATACTACTTAGCAATAAAAAGGAATAAACTATTAATATGTACAAACATATGGGTGAATCTTAAATTCATTATGCAGAATTAGAGGCCACAAGCAATAGCACATTATGTGGGATTCCATTTATATAAAATGAAGATTAGTCAATTTGACAAGAGATAGATCAGTGGTTGCCTGGACCCAGGCAAAGATAGAAGAATGCACTGCACAATGCAGCATAAATAATCCTTTGGAAGTAATGGAAATGTTCTTTATCTTGATTACAGTATCCTTACAACATATATACTACTGTCAAAATTCATCAAACTATAAATTTTAAGTGGTGTTATGTACTGTAAGTAAATTGTTCTTCCATGATACTGATGCACAACAAAAACAACTGTAATGCCAATTTATCATAATAGGTTGAATGATCAAACAGCACTACAGTTTCTACATAACTAACTAGCAAAAGACTAGGTAAGTTCAAATGTGGCAGATCAGACATAATTTCTACATATTACTTGCTCTGTACTACATTTAAGAATTTTAATATTGAAAACGTTCTCTAGTAATTGTGAATAATTTTACTCCTAGTCAGTATACTTTTTAGTAACTTTATATCACAGTCTTTCTGTTTATCTTCGTAGGATTTTTTCATTTTAGACTTGTTTTATTTTTCTGTCAGTCTACTTTCTCCTGTAATTTGCCCTTTACAACACTTTCTTATTAATTTCAAAAGAACATTCCAAGACTGTAATTAGTTTTATATTTAATGGAGTTTATCTGGAGCACTCTTCCAAAGTTACATAAGTGAGGAGGGGGCGTGTCTTAACTCTCTAATTCAGAAAAGACTAAAAAAATTTTTACCCAAACAATTCTCATATATATGGTTTCCTTTTTTTTTTTTTTTGTTGACAGGCAGAGTGGACAGTGAGAGAGAGAGAGAGAGAGACAGAGAGAAAGGTCTTCCTTTGCCGTTGGTTCACCCTCCAATGGCCACCGTGGCCGGCACGCTGCAGCCGGCGCACCACGCTGATCCAAAGGCAGGAGCCAGGTGCTTCTCCTGGTCTCCCATGCAGGTGCAGGGCACAAGGACTTGGGCCATCCTCCACTGCACTCCCTGGCCACAGCAGAGGGCTGGCCTGGAAGAGGGGCAACCGGGACAGAATCCGGCGCCCCGACCAGGACTAGAACCCGGTGTGCCATCGCCACAAGGTGGAGGATTAGCCTATTGAGCCGCGGCGCCGGCCAATATATATGGTTTCTAAGAATTAAAACAGATTTTTATGAAATTGCAAACAAGCAACACTGTGCTTAGAAAGTGAGAAGATAAATGCAAAAAGGATACGTATTCTTCATATGATTGAAATATGATTGAATGTTGGCACAATTCTCCTTGAGATTATCACTGAATTGTTCTGACAAACCCTCATGTTTAAGATTATTTATAATTTCATATGAAATTAATCACTTAATATAAAAATGATTTTAAACAATATTAAAAAGGTTCTTTTATCCATCCTATATTTCCTTTTATAAAATGTTATATTATTAGTTTGAGAGGCAGAGGGAGAGATAATGCCTATTGGTTCACTCCCCAAATGCCCACAATAATTGAGGTGGGAGGGCCCAAACTCAGGACCTAGGAACTCAATCCCATGTGGATGACAAAGACTCAATTGCCTGGTTCATTACCAGTTTCTCTCAGGACTTGCAGTAGTAGGAAGCTGGTGTCAGGCGCTGGGAATCAAACCCAGCCACTCCAGCGTAGGTCACACAGGAATGCCTAATCAGCATCCCACTCACTAGGTCAAATGTACCTTTGCAAGCTATTCTCTAGTTAATGTAGCTTTTTTATTATTGTTACTATTTATTTATTTGAAAGTCAGAGTTACACACAGAGAGAAGGAGAGGCAGAGAGACAGCAGGGTCTTCCATCCATTGGTTCACTACCCAATTGGCCTCCAACAGCTGGAGTTGTGCTGATCTGAAGCCAGGAGCCTGGAACTTCCTCTGGTCTCCCACACGGGTGCTGGGACCCAGCACTTGGGCCATCCTCTACCGCCTTCCCAGGCTATAGCAGAGAGCTGGATCAGAAGTGGAGCATCTGGGACTTGAACTGGCTCACATATGGGATGCTGGCACTACAGGCGGCGGCTTTACCCACTATGCCACAGCACCAGCCCTGTTAATGTAGCTTTAAAAATAAATTGGGAAGCAGGTAGTTAGGCTAGCAGTTAGGATGTCTGCATCCCATAGCAGAATATCTGGAGTGAATCCTGAGCCCTGGCTCCTGACCTCTGCTTCCTGCAAGTGTGGACCTTTGGAGGCAGTGGTTATAGTGCCAATAATTGAGTTCCTGCCAGCCATGAGGAAAGCCTGGTTTGTTTTCCAGGTTCCTAGCTTTGGCCTTATTCAAACCTGGCTGTTGAAATATTTGGGGAGTGAATTAGCAGATGGGAGCTTTCTTTCATTCTCTCTCTCAAATAAATAAATTTTTAATTATTTTAAAGGTAAAGTGCTCTTTTTTTTTTAGAAAAAATAGGTTTTCCAGAAAAAATAGGTTTTCTATGAAAGCTTGTGTTCTTCACATTAAATGTCTAAGGAGTTAGACAGGATTTTGAATATCAGATCTATTTTGAAAGCAAATTCAGGATTCTTGTAGATTGTAGACAGACTGAAAATTATTTCTTAATATAGATGATTCAAAGAAATACCTGTCAAACAGAGTTAAGACTTCTGAATGCAGACTTAGCTTTCCAAAGAGATGAGATGTATTTTCTATGATGTATTTGCCAATGAACTGTTCAGCAGAGATAAATAATTAAAATTAAACTACAGCCACCAAAATAATGTTCTGAAGCATTGGCTTCACTTTTAATCTCATTTTTTCACAAACTTCTAAGCCCACAAAATTCAAGCATCAGCAGAAAATCTCCACATCAATAATCTGAATTAGCAGGATTCCATTGTAATTTATGAAGTATCCATCATCTGAATCTCAGACATGGTAGAATTTAAAGTAGTTCAGATAAAACTATTCCCAGAAGGGCAACAACTTTAAATGCTTTGACAATGACAAACCAAATAAGATGAGAGAGATCTTAAAATGAGGGTCTTCCCACCATATTGTGTTTATTAAATTCCAGGACCCTCCCTTTGCCTACATTTCCATATAGGCAATTATATATTCTATCTGGAACCCTTCTCAAATGATCTATGAGGGAAGAGGGGGAAGGTCTCAATTTTCTAATCTGAAAAAGAGAGAGACTTTTCAAAGATTTGTATTTTACAAGCTACCCTAGTCTTGGTTTCCAAGAATTACAGTACATTTTTAAGAAATTACAAATAGAGCAGATGTATTTGTTCTTAGACTGTAAGATTGCTCTTTATTTCTATAGCAACCATCATTAGATGTGCGTCCAGCATCCCATGAGTTTATGTGGCTATATAAGCATGACCAACTGAAGTAATAAAAGCATTAGAGATGAAAATAAGAAAAAAAAATTATTAAAATATTTAAAGAATAAAAAAGGGTGGATTATGTCTTTTCATTTCTGAAGATATGTTGAGTTTGTTTTTCTAATATTTTCCAGGTATAGAAAAAGAAAATATATCTAAAGGTAGTGGGGCAAAGGTGACACAAGACTATACAAACCACTTTTATATCCTTATTTAGAGTATTTTTGTCTGGCATAATCTCATGTATGTGACAGCCTTTGATATCTGTCAGAATTAAGTCAAATATATGAACTGCATTTTATGATACATAAATGTCAGCCTGCTAAAGCCTTCCACACCAAGGCCATCAGCAAGAATTTTGAACACCAGCTATAGTAAGCACTAATGTAGGCATTGTGGAAAATACAGAAAATGCAGCATCATATTAGGCACACAGAGGTATTGTAGCAATATGTAATAACTAAAGGAATAAGACATGAAAGATAGCAGAAGGAAATTTTGTATGTAAATTAAGCACCAAATTATAAAATAATCAGAGAATTAGTCAATCTAGAGTAGCATGCATATTATAAAGAGAAGACTGGGCCACACACAAACAATAAAAGAAATACCATGTTTCCATGGACACTAACAAGGGATTAAAATTTTCTGAACATCAGTTTCCCCAGGAGTGGCACGACTAACCTAAAGACGTGGTTGCTATAACAATGAGTTGGACAATGCTGCAACTGTAAATGCGTGATAGATTCTAATACTTACATTTCCCAATGCTCTACATACGTCATACTGCACTGCACTTCAACTTTACAGTGGAAAGGTAAACATGTTCTGGGAAGCCCACCATTTGAGGAGAGAAGTTCTAAAACCACAAAACTCAAGCTTAGTCTCCAGTTGAGATTCTTAGGTCTAAATTAATGGTATATTATTCTAAAAATATTCCTGTTACTACCCATTAATCAAAACATGGAAAGGAAAACATTTAGAAAAAGGATGGTATTTTCAGATGGGAAGGAGGATGTGCATTAGAACACATAAGCATGGCTTACTCAAGATAGCTGGAGTAAGGATCACAGATGAAATTATTGGATAAATGGAGCTGTTAAAGATCGTGAAATTAACATGAGGTACTGTCAAATTCATATGATAGGAAACAATACATTGCAGAGCAATGGTGTTTCAGGATGCTGCTTTTAAGATAGAAAGGCTGACAACATGAAGAAGAGAAAATAGCTAAAGACACTAGGAAAAATAATAAAATACAAGAATGAGGGGATGAGGGCCAACTGGATTAAACTGAGATAATTGGAATTAGAAAGCAAGAGGCATTTCTCCTAAAAACCAAAATGACTGAACTCTCATTGAGTTATTTATGTCTCTTCTGAATAAATGTCATGGGGCCAGCGCTGTAGCACACTGGGTTAACGCCCTGGCCTGAAACGCCAGCATCCCATATGGGAGCCGCTTCTAGTCCTCGCAGCTCCTCTTCCGATCCAGCTCTCTGCTGTGGCCTGGGAAAGCAGTGGAAGATGGCTCCTCTCTCTGCCTTTCCTCTGTCTGTGTAACTCTGACTTTCAAATAAATAAATAAATATTTTTAAAAAATAAATGTCATACTACCAATGACAGCTTTTCTCTGATGTCACACAAAAATTGCATCTTCTTTAATCAGCAACTCATAACCCATCCACTGTGTTGTTTTCCCATATGGGACATACCACCAAATAACCCACTCTACTCATTTATTTGGTTATGTCTTTCACCCATACATATTTCGCATCATTAGAATACAAGCACCATGATTTGTTCTGTTCACTTTCCATTTCTCCTGAGCCCACAGGAAACGATTCAATAAATCTTGAAAAGATTAAATGAGATAACATCCAATAAAGTTAAAAAATGAGTAAATATAAATTATGCTTTCAATGATGGTTACCTAGGGTTCTGGCACAAAATAAATATGTAAGAAACAATTTAATTAAGGAATTTCAAATAAATTGTATGATCTTAAAAGGAAAGCTCAACAAAAGTAAAACATAGTGGGATACCAAGAAGAAAATTTGGATGATCAGATAACCCCAAATAAACAACAATCCAAATAAACATAAATATGAATCACAGCACATGCAAGGCAGACAGCAGAAGATGGAGACCCCAAAAGCTTATAAAACCCTTCCATATGGATCATTTGCAGCTCATGAATAGAACATTAGTTACTTCAATATTAATCTAAATTTATTTTGGAATTTAGCTATAAATTTGGTTATAATAGCAGGTAATTCTCCAAAAGGAAACTGGAACCATTAGAAAAAAGAAACAAGTATATGAATCTATTCTTTTTTCTTTTCTTTAGAAGGGTTTAACTTCAATTAATCACTGAGATGGTTTCATTAGGTCATGATACACGCTAAGTATAATTAATTTATTCATTGGTAGCTATAAATATTCTTTAATAACACGGGTAAGACAAAATCAGTTTATTCTTAGTAAGATTCATTACATAAAAACATTTATCCTCCCTGCTTATAAGACTCACACAAGTAAAAGCAGACACACAGCAAAAAAATGGATGCTGAGTCACATTCTGAGTTTAGAATGGAGTAAAAATGAAAACAATTTTTCTCATGACCAACAACAAAAATGAAGCCATAAATATTAATGTTTTAGATCTACACACAAATTCTGAAAGAAGGGTTCTTTTGACTACAAACCAGAAATCATTTTAGTTAAAAAACACGTCCAAAAAAAAAAAAACCACAATTTGCTATCAGTTAACTTTGCTTTATAATTCAATTTGTGGGAAAGCACTAGATTTTTTTACATATACTTACGATTTTCTGATCTTCTGAGATATCATGTAACTTGGGAACACTGATATCTACAATACCCTCAGAAAAATTCATGTGTGATACAGGTTGGCCTTAACTGGAAACTTCAGGATCACTATCCAGCTCATACTTTGCCATATCTTACTGTATGATTTAGAGAACTTATCTTTGTTATCCTTTTCTATCTGCAAAAAGAGATTCAAATGTCATTGTCCCTTTATATCAGTTACTATAATTAATATTTTAAAAGTCAAAAACTGGGACCGGCGCCATGGCACAGTAGGTTAATCCTCCGCTTGCAGCACCAGCATCCCATATGGGTGCCGGTTCTAGTCCCAGCTGCTCCTCTTCCAATCCAGCTTTCTGCTGTGGCCTGAGAAAGCAAGTCCTTGGCCCCTGCACCCATGTGGGAGACCAGAAAGCAGCTCTTGGCTCCTGGCTTCAGATCGGCACAGCTCCGGTCATTGCGGCTATATGGACAGTGAACCAACAGACAGAAGATCTTTCTCTCTGTCACTCCCTCTCACTGTCTGTAAATCTACTTCTCAAATAAATAAATAAAATCTTTTTTAAAAAGTAAAAAACTAAATCAACATATTGATTTAATGTACGAATCCATAAATTCACCTCAAACACTCCACTAGTACTACTATAATCCAAAACAGAAACAGAAGAGAAGTAGAATTAGAGAACTATGTTTACAAATCAAAACCAAGTATTTAAGAATAGAAGATGAGGCTGCTGAAAAAAACAATTATTCAAGAAGATTTTGGACATTCAAAACAAGCACCAACATATAGAATAGTAACACTATTTTGAACTACAATTTTTATAAGAAACTATAACTCAAATAAACAAAATACTGGACTTAGTTTTTGGGCCCTTCTAAAACTTTATGTAACTCAGCACATTCCAACCTGTATTTTTACTAGCTCTGTCTTTACCATTATCCAACCAAAATAACAGCTCTTCAACCTAAAATATCAAAATTGTGTGCAACATATAGATAGAATTAATATGGTTCAAACAAAGCTTTGAATAACAATTGTTTCCACTGGGTTGATGGTCTTAGAAGAATCTATTTTTTTATGATCAGCCTTTAATAGAATTATAACAGTAAGACTGATGTTTTGGTTGGTCACCATTGCATTTAGTAATCTACTCTATTACAGCATCTTCTAATAGGTCCTGTTGGCAATAGTCACTTTGTAAATTTTAACAGGACAAAACATACTGCAAATAGCAATGGAAATCAGAAGAAAGGGAGAAACAAGAAGCAAATTTTTTATCGTCTCTCAAAAGAATGGCTCAAGGTGTGTTTGCATCTTCTCTCACTGGAAACCTCTTATTTAGTTGTAAGAACCTGAAATACTTTCCACTCAATATGCCCTCATACAAAGGTACCTTTGCTGACAAATGCCAGAGATGTTGCTCACTATGGGCCTAAATCGCTCCAAAGCAGTTTTATGGTAAAATTGAACTTGTATGATTTAATCATTTGAAGCAATAGGGTTTGGAGTGCTTTAATATAATCCACAAACTCAAAAGGGTAAAATTTGAAAGGTAGGCTGTAGCCCTGACATTAACAACCTCTAGCAGTAGCTTTAAAATATACTATAATAAATGACCTATTCTTTATTCAAAATCTTAAGTGAAAGTTCCATGTTAAAACAGATAAACAATGTGGCACTCTGAAGCAGGACAGGGGCTCTTAATTCTTGCAGTGGTCCAAGTACCTACTCAGAACCCTTCAAGCACCAACTGAAATCCATTAGCCCTACACCATTCTGTGAAATTTATAATAAATGAACACATCTTGCTTTATAACACAATTCAGCCCAAAGAAATGAGGTAAGTCAGGGGAGCCACGTCAAAATATTTTAAGTGAATACAACAAAACTGGTAGCTTTCATTCTAGGCTTTCTTATAGCCCTCTCACTAAATCTTGAAATGTAAAAAAAATCTTGACATACCTAAGTATTAAATAGTCCATATATGATTTTTTCAAATGGTTCCCAACATCACATTTGGGGAAATTAGAGAGGCTAAAAATGGCTGTTTCAGATGTCAGTCAGGGTGCTAATCAGCTGACTTATGGATATGAATTCTTTTCTAGATTATCCAAGTAGACTCACTGTTAAGCAGAATGTACCGTGTCTTTAGAAGAATGGTCGGAAAGATGGAATATTGCTCACTATGAAGATGGAGGAAGGCAGTCCCCAGTAAAGCATCATAAAACAGTCTCAAAACAGAAAATAAAAGAAGCAAATTCTCCCTTAGAGTTGCCAGAGAGGAATGTGGGATACCTGACACCTGTGGTTCACCTCAGTGAGACCCATGTAATACATTTGTATTTAGTCTTCTAAACTTGCAGTAATTTGTCTTGGCATCAATGCAAAACTAACACACTACCCAGTCATATCAGTCTGGTAAACATCCATCATTCAACAAGACTCAGCTCATGGGCAGTGCTGGTTCATGTAAATATTTTCTACAGAGATTTTACTGAGAATTGCACATAAAAATGTCTTGACCTAGGGAGCTTTAAGTCTCTCTAGGACAGAAAGCTTGATTTTTAAATTTTTATGTTCATAGCATCTTAGATAGCAATTTAATAGATAATTACTTTGTTTTTTAATGATGGAAAGTGGAATCTATGCCTTGAAGGTTTCCAATATCAACTCTTCAGTTAGAAAGGAAAGGTTGACTTACGGAGGTTTTAGTGACTAGATGTTCAGTATGAGTCAGCAAAATGTTAACAATGACCATACCACACCACACCACACCACACCCACACACATGCACCTTTGACCTTAGATGGCATTAACAGATGCGTTATTATCAGAACAAGATTATGCCTCTACTTTACTCCATTCTGCTCAGACATAGGGAGTGACTACTTTAGGACTTGAAATTAAGGGATATTTTACTAAAGCATATCCAGAGGAGGAGGACATAACAGGAAAGAGATGAGGAAGATTTAACACTGTGAAGAACAGTTTTAGAGACCAAAGATGTAAAATTTGGAAGACAAAAATCTGGGTTTGGATAACAGGGCAGAGTGGAATATGAAATATAAAGAAGTGGATGAGGAGTTATTCATACTGTTAATCTTCAGAACACAGCCCATTGCAGAAACTCAACATGTCTTAGGAAGCAACAATAACAACATGAAGATGGCTAATTGGTGATGGTTCCAGTAGGCAGAATTTGAATAAATAAAAAAAAGCTTTTAATAATTAAAGAGTATTTAAAAGTTATCACTTTGTGAGGTAACAAGTACAGTTTCCTTTTGAACACATAGAGTTTAGATCATCACCCATCACACAGCTGGCAGAAGGGTTTGTTGCAGGGGTGATTCGTAACCTTTTGGTCAAATTTCCAATTGTATTGTCCTTTTCTATTCTAAAGCCTTTTCTGTGATTTTTCTGAATGAAATGGAATTCACAATTTTCTTGGTTTAAAATATTACCAGGGCCAACATCTTGGCATAGCAGGTAAAGCCACCGCCTGCAGTGCAGGCATCCCACATGGGCGCCAGTTTGCGTCCTGGCTGCTCCACTTCCTATCCAGCTCTCTGCTATGGCCTGGCAAGGCAGTAGAAGCTGGCCCAAGTCCTTGGGTCCCTGCACCCATGTGGAAGACTAAGAAGAAGCTCCTGACTCCTGACTTCGGATTGGCTCAGCTCCAGCCGTTGCAGCCATTTGGGGAGTGAACCAGCAGATGGAAGACCTCTCTCTGTCTCTACCTCTCTAATTCTTTCAAATAAAAAACAAATCTTTAAAAAAATTACTGCACATTTTGTGGGTCCTAGTAAATACCATTCACCTAAGAGTTATCTCTGAGTCCAAAAGTGTTAACAGACCAAGTCCCATGAATAATCTTTTCCCATCCCCTCAGAAGCTTTACTTACATTCCCATTCACCTCAACCTTTCATAACTTTCATTTATCTCACTCTCTCATGACTTTCAGTTATGAAAATCATATCCAAAAAGAGAAATCAAGGACAGGAAGGGATTATGATTTTTTTCATCATATATTCTCTTTTAATGAATAAAAGCAATTAAACGAAACATGTCAAAAGCAATCTGAGGTTTTTCTTACTGAGCAACACAGAACAAAAGGCTTATCTGATTTATGCTAAAAAGTTATTGTAAACAGGATCTTAATACTCTAATCAAGGAAATTAAAAAAATAAATTAAAGGAAAACATCTGTCTTTGTTGTTTAGAAGCAAAATATTACAGAATTATTGCTTCATCAGCATTTTCAGGCTCACCTCAGAGTTTTTTTGTTTTTGTTTTTTTTGAATTGTCAGTAATTCAAGTCACTATAAAATGAAATAAAAGGGATAGGTCACAAAAAACGTTTTATAATTTCTCCCTTCCCCAATCTTCCTTTCTCAACATCTGTCAATGCTTGAGCTATTGAGGACAAATGAATTTTGTTCATCTTTCTTTCAGGTAGTTCATGTTTAAAAAGTTCCGGTCATTTGCAACAAGATGGAGGAATTTGGAAAACATCATGCTGAGTGAATTGAGCCAGTCCCAAAGGGACAAATATCATATGTTCTCCCTGATTGGCGACAACTAACTGAGCACCAAAGGGGAAACCTGTTGAAGTGAAACGGACACTATGAGAAACAGTGACTTGATCAGCTCTTGTCCTGACTGTTGATGTACAATGTAATACTTTATCCATTTTAGTATTTTCTTTTTAGTACTATTGGTTGAACTCTGTAATTAATACACAATTATTCTTAGGTGTTTAAATTTTAACTGAAAAGTGATCCCTGTTAGGAATTTGGAAAGCATTATGCTGAGTGAAATAAGCCAGTCCCAAAGGGGCAAATACTATAGGTTCTCCCTGATCGGTGACAACTGAGCACCAAAAAGGAAACCTGTTAAAGTGAAATGAACACTATGAGAAACGGTGACTTGATCAGCCCTTGCCCTGACTGTTGATGAACAACTTAATACGTTATCCCTCTTAGTATTTTTTTTTGTTTGTTCTACCTAATACTTTTGGTTGAATACAATAATCAATACACAGTTATTCTCAAGTGTTGAAACTTAACTGAAAAGTGATCGCTGTTAAATATAAGACTGGGAATAAGAGAGGGAAGAGATGTACAATTTGGGACATGCTCAAGCTGACTTACCTCAAACAGTAGAGTTAGAAACATACCAGGGGATTCCAATTCAATCCCATCAAGGTGGCATGTACCAATGCCATCTCACTAGTCCCGGTGATCAATTTCTGTTCACAATTGATCATAATGATAGGACTAAGAACCAAAGGGATCACATAAACAAGACTAGTGTCTGGAAATACTAGCTGATAGAATAAAAAAGGGAAAGAACGATCCAACATGGGAAGCAAGATACACAGCAGACCCATAGAATGGCAAATGTCCTAAATAGCACTCTGGCCTCAGAATCAGCCATTAAGGCACGTGGATCTGGCTGAAAAGCCCATGAGAGTATTACAGGCATGGAAAGCCAAAACACTCTGGCAAAAAACAACAACAACAACAACAACCACCACCACCACCTAAATGAAAGATCTCCACGAGTGAGATCCCAGTGAAAAGAACAGTTCATCAAAGAAGGAGGTACCTTTCTCTGAAGGGAGGAGAGAACTTCCACTTTGACCATGGCCTTGTCTAAATATGATCAGAGTTGGTGAACTCAAAAGGCTTCCATAGCCTTGGCAACTCACGACAAGAGCCTAGGGTGATTACTGATGCCATAAACAAGAGTGTCAATTTGTTAAGTCAACAACAGGAGTCACTGTGCTCTTACTCCTCATGTAGGATCTCGGTCCTTAATGTGCTGTACATTGTGATTTAATGCTATAACTAGTACTCAAACAGTATTTTTCACTTTGTGTTTCTATGTGGGTGCAAACTGTTGAAATCTTTACTTAATATATGCTAAACTGATCTTCTGTATATAAAAAGAATTGAAAATGAATCTTGATGTGAATGGAAGGGGGGAGGGAGAGGGAAAGGGGAGGGTTGCGGGTGGGCGGGAAGTTATGGGGGGGGGAGCCATTGTAATCCATAAGCTGTACTTTGGAAATTTATATTCATTAAATAAAAGTTAAAAAAAAAACTTAGTATAAAAAAAAAGTTCCGTTTTCTATTCCTTGAAAATTAAATTTCATTTGAATCATCTATAGACACTCAATTCTCAATGAGTTCTATTAAGTATTCATTATTCTCTAGAAATACAGACTCTATTGTTATTCATGTATTTAATCCCCAAAATAAAAAGAGGTAGACATCATTACCTACATTTTATAAATGAATAAAATTAGGTTCAGAGAAGTCAAACACCTTTCCTAAATTGACATATCTAATACTTAATTAATGTGAGGACTAAATGTGGTTTTAGTCAACTCTGATCTCCAGGATATTTGGTTATCTTTTTGTTGCTTTTGCAGCAACACTATAATAGAAGCAAATATTAGATTTAACAATGTTCCTAAGAGTAATGTACTTTGCCTAGTTTATGATAGGTGTACCAGTGTATTACAATAACTGTGTATATACCACTAACATAACAAACAAGACCAAAAAAAAAAAGATTATTTTGGATTCTTCCTCCATGACTCCTGGCAATAGTCATGCTTTTTTAATGTGTTTCAACTCTGCATACATCTTACTAAGATTAACTTAGGGTCAGACAATGCCCATATCTATATTTCACTCACATTAAAATGTATTTATTTAGTGTTTCATATTATCAGATCTCTGGTTAGAACAGATAAATTAATTAAAATTATGTGGCGTTTCCAAAAATTCTGTTAACTTTTCTCACTCAGAAAGATATCCTTGGACAGGGACAATTTTTGACATCCCCCTCCCCCCCCAACAAGTTCATATGAGATATGTAACCATCCATGCACTGAGCTTCCCTAGATAATGAAGTTGCCCTCTCAGGCTGCTGTCATTACTGTTCACGTTTTTTTTTTACGTGGAAAAATCACATTTGGAGTCAGAGTAGCTACCTGATAATCTCCTTTCCATACCCATTAGAAACTTGTCTTTAGAAGTATCACCTTCAGCACCCTTCTATCTTTTTCTTGTTCTCTCACCACTCTTTTAACTACTTCCTTATGCGGTTAAGAAATATGACAATATATCTGCATATAACTTCTATGTTTGGGTTTGTCATTTTCAACATATCTCGTAAGAATCTTGCTGTTCCTTTTCCATAGACCACAAGTAGCAAATTTCTACTCCCTAAGGCAGGATCTATATAAAAATGATATAATCCTATTTTATTTAATGCCTCTATTATTATAAACTCTGTGTGTGTGGCAGGGGGGAGTAATTATAATCAATATTCCTATCACACAGAGAGATGTTTGTGACACATTACTTTAATAGGAGCTCAGCATTTGTTGTTCAGCTTTCTCTCTGTCTGGAATCCTTTGTCATGGACTGTTACTGCAAATGATCCATGTGTATGTGTGTGACTGAATGAGTACCGTATAAAAAGTGTAGACATTATCATGTATTTAGTTGAATTTTTCTTTGTTTAAAGCACACAGTCTGAACTCTACACTGCAAGAGTTTTAATGACCTATATAGCAGGTTTCAAACAACCTAGTGACATCTTTCCAAGTGTGAAAACCAATTGTTCAGGCTCAGAGACAAAGAGTAAGGCTAATTGAATGCCACATCCTCCTTCTGCATCTTTTCTAAATGGGTAGACTTCTCTTAAGTTTATAATTATTATTTTTACTATCAAGAAGTAGTTTTTAATGCTGAGGCAATATGATGTGAGTTTACAAGTTACACATGTCTCTGTAGGGAAAAAAAAATACCTTCACACCATGAAGATCAAATTGCAAACTCTGGAAGCACAGAAGTCAATTAGCTTCTGTCTTTGTGGGGAAGGGAGTGGGCCTTCAAAAATACCAGAGTCAATATGCCATTGACCTATTGAATAAAATCCTTTCCCAAGTTCCTCAACAATCAGTGTTTTAAAATTTGTGTCCTCGTTGATTTTGGGGTTGGGTGCACTTGGCAGCCAAGCTGAGAACTACTGGGTCAGAACAATGCAATCGGCCAAGTGTTTGAGTGACAGTTCAGATGTTCTAACAGGGAAAGGAGCTACATTAGTTTATGTGGTCAAAGAGCTGTCATCCTCCAGTTAGGTAATAAAACACTTGAGGTAGTTCAATCAAAAAAAAAAAAAAAAAAAGGGACTGTGACAGATAAGTCATAGACACCACCCCTATAGAGAAAAGGACAAATATCAAACCAATAGTCCCAGCAGTCATCAGATCAGGTGTCGGCTTTCTTTGGGACCAATCAGCTTCCTTCTTCTTCTATCACATTGAATGACTCCTAATTACAGTCAGTCCTTTTGAAAAGAATGCCACTAGTCACAGGAAGTACAAATGTGCCAGTACAAATCCAAGCACACGGCTGGGAAAGGAAATCAAAACACATGCCCTGCTGACTATCACTCAGATAATTCATTGTTTTATTGAAACAAATATGTACTTGAACCATAGTCATAAGAAGCTATCAAATAATTGTTTCAGATCAGCATACCACCAGGAGTATTTGTTCACTCAGCTTGGCAAAGCAGTTCTACTAGCAATTTATGAACACCTATGGTTAGCATGGAAACTAGGATTTCCCTGTGAACTGGATTAGCAAATAGACAATTTAGGGACTTCTACCCCTCAAGCAATATTTTAATGTAAATTTAATTGTCTCCTTAAATGGTTTAATTTTCTCCAAATGTCTACAGACTTTGTAACATCAAGAACAAAAAACAAAATAGAAAGCTAGGTCAGCTAACTAGGTAACTCAGGCTAAAAGATAACATATTATTTTGAAATCCCATAACATATAATTTTCTGAATTATCTTATTCATTGTCTCAGAAGTATAATTTATAGTCTATAATGGGGTTATGTAATAAAAGAAAATTACTTATGTATATATTTGAAAGGTAAGTGAGAGAAACGCACACACAAATGCAAAAACTCAGAGAGAAAGATCTTTCATCTGTAGTTCACTCCACAAATGGCCAACCCAACAAGGTCTGGGCCACACTGAGGCCAACATCCAAGAACTTCAACCAGATCTCCCACATACAGCAGAGATCCAAATACGTGGACTATCCTCTGCTGCATTCCCAGCTGCATTAACAGGGTGTTTGATCAGAAGCACAGTGGCCAGGACTCAAACTGGTATGGGATTCTGGCATTGTAAACAATGACTTAAATCACTGTGCCACACAAAATGGGAAAAAGATATTTTTGAATGAAAGAAAATATTATCAGTTCACAGATCTGGTAACAACCCTGCACTTCGATGGAAGTAAATACTGATAACTATTGGATATTATTTTAGCTGCTTCTATTCTGAATAAATTGTCATGTGGTCATAGGTACATAGCAATTCATAGGCCAACAAGCCACACAGGAAAGAGACCTGCATTTGGTTTAGCAAGTATTTTGTACAAGAAGGTTTAAGTTAAATGTGTAAAGGCATGTCCTGAAAAATGGTAACTGCTGTTATAGATCTGGTTATGTTTATTAATGTCAAAAATCTTGGGGCCAGCATCTTGGTACAGTGAGTTAATCCATTCAAAGCCTAGGGTGCTGGAATACTCTATGGGTACTCATTTGAGTTCAGCTGCTCCACTTTTTACCGAGCTCCATTCTAATGCATCTGGAAAAGCAGAAGATGACTCAAATGCTTGGGCCCCTTCCACCCACGTAGGAGACCCTGATGTAGTTAAAGGTTCCTGAATACAGTGTGGCCCAGCCTCAAACATTTCGGCCATTTGAGGAGTGATATTCTCTCTCTCTCTCTCACTCTCTCTCTCTCTCTTTCTCCCCCTCCCTCCCTCCCTCCATTTCTCTTTCTCTCTCTCTCTCTCCCCCTCACCCTCTCCCTCTCCCTGTAACCCTGACTTTCAAATAAATAAAAGCAAAAAAGAGCCTTGAAAACATCCATTTCAAAAAGATGTGGCTTGATACCCTGTGTAACAGCCCCACTCCAAGTAGGAGTTCCCTCGTGATTTCAGTAGTAATGACCACAATTAAGTAAAACCTGTTTCTCCTCCGAAAGGATAGGTGATAAGCACATTCATTTTTAGTGGAAATATGTCCTCAGACACTGAAGTTTTGTTGCTGATCTTTAAATTGGAGGTTTCCTATTGTTACTTATTATTATTATTTTTTGTGTTTTTTTGTTTTGTTTTTTTTTTTTTTTTACAGAGCAGGTTACATGGTTTAGAACAGCGGGCTGCAGTTGTGGACTCCTTGAGAAATCATCTAATTGAACACACAATCATCAATCTTCAGTCTAGGAAAAAGTAAAAACAAAAACAAAAAACCTTGCATATATACAGCTATCTGAAGACACTAGAAGAATGAACCTATTCCTCTTAGAAGCAAAAGACAAACTACATGATCAGAAACTCTGAGATCTACTTCATTCTTTCAAAGTCTCCCTCCATCCCATGTTGCTGAATCCTTCCCTGAAAACGTCACCATGATTCATGCTATTTAGGGGGCCAAGCCTCCAAGAAGCAGCTTCTTCCTGTTACTTAGATACAGAAACACAAAAGGATGAATTATTATTCCTTCCTAAGAAATTTTCCTTTAAAACTGATTATTATAGAAATTTTAAAGGAACCCTTGAGTTTCAGAGGTTGTAGCAGTGGTTTCCAACACCCTTCCAAAAATCCTTGAAGGCCTCCTGGATTGTACAGGCAAAGAGGCAGATTAAAAAGCTCAAGTCTGAGGCATCCTTGCCCTAGGTTCAATAAGAATACTTTTGTCTTTATTGATTTTGTTTCTCCTTCACAGGACATTTTACCTTAGAGCAAGGAAGAATTTGAAAATTAGTGTGCTACGAGAAAGCAAAATTAATTTCTAAAATAAAATCCAAAGGGATATTTATAAATTTCATTAGTCAATTCATCATTAAACAAGTATTTAATGAGTATCTACTTGTGCCAGCCACTGTTCTAGGGGCTACTGATATACATCAGGGCAGGACAGAAATTTCTGCTCTCACATAATTTATATTCTGGTAGGAAGATAGGCCATAAATAGTAAACAAATTAAAGAGAAAACTTAAAATTATGTTAAAAGCTAATAGGTATGGAGGAGAATCAAGATCAAAGTATCAGAGTTCAAGAGAGGGTCACATTGCAATATTAAGGTGGTCAGCATAAGTCTCACTGAGAAGCAACGAGAGCCAGCACTGTGCGTAGAGGACTGAAGACTTCGCCTGCAGCAATGGCATCCCATGTGGGCGCTGGTCCTAATCCCAACTGCTCCTCTTCAAATCCAGCTCTCTACTATGGTCTGGGAAAGTAGTAGAAGATGGCCCAAATACTTGGGCACCTGCATCTGCATGGGAGACCTGGAAGAAGCTCCTGGCTCCCAATGCGCCCAGCTCTGGCTATTGTGGTCATTTGGGGCGTGAACCAGCAGATGGAAGGCCTCTGTGCCTCACCTGCTCTGTCTGTATGTAAATCTACCTCTCAATAAATAAATAAAATCTTTGGGGAAAAAAAGTAATAACCAGCAAAATCTTGAAGGATTTGAGGGTATAGACAATTATTTAAGCATCTCAAGAAATTATATATCATTATTCCAGCACAGATATCTGGAAAATAAATTAACTTTTCCTTGAAAATTTGGTCAAGTCTCTAGGTGGTTAGTCCAAATCAAAGGTCTGCATTTGAGTTCCTTAGTGAGGCAAATCATTAATTCACAAAATGAAGTTTTCTCTTCTAGGCCCTTCTATTCCATAAGAAACTGTTATCTCCCTGCCCCCTTCAACCTACTAATTTGCATCTTAAAAGTATGACTTTGCCTAGGAATGCTGAAAAAACTCCAGCAGAATACATATTACTCATTTTTACATTCATTTAATCCAAATGTACATGGTATCATTTTTATTGTCACCATTAATGAATACTTTCTTCTAAGCACTTTTGCAATGTGCCATGTAACATTCCTCCCAATCATGGAATATTTTTATTAGCCCATGAAACAGATCATAAAACTTAGATATATGTGGTACAATTATTTGTCCAATATAAATAAAGATCAAAATAGGATCTAAACATAGGTCTTAGGATTTCATGACTCATATCCACCACACTGTACTGCTCCCCAGTTATGAGATAGAATTATACTTCCCCAAATGGATGCCTTGAAAATGGGTAGGATTGACACCCCAGGCAACATCTGATGATGGGTTTCCTTCACATTACCTCTACTTTACTTTGGAATAAGATGAAATCCTGTTTCACAATTATTGTTGTGTAATTAAAGAAGAATCTGAAGTCTCCTTAAGGTTGATTATTCTATATCAGCTATTTCAGTTCAATTCTTCACAAGATTTTGCCTGTCATAATAAACTGTGTCTTATATTACTCCTTTTAATTGAAAGAGTGTCAACGTTTTCAGATGATCTCTAATGTTCTTCTGTGCTTCAACATTTTAATTCTAATTAAAGATTCAAATATATTCAATAGTCTTTGAGTTAGGCACTTTAGAGAATTACATTGTTCTTTAAATCCACTGCCCGCTCAATTCTCAATAGCTAAGACCTGGAATCAGCCTAAATGCCCATCAACAGTAGACTGGATAAAGAAATTATGGGATATATACTCTATAGAATACTATACAGCAGTCAAAAACAATGAAATCCGGTCATTTGCAACAAAATGGAGGAATGGAAAACATGCTGAGTGAAATAAGCCAGTCCCAAAAGGACAAGTATCATATGTTCTCCCTGATCGGTGACAACTAACCGAGCACCAAAAAGGAAACTAGTTGAAGTGAAATGGACACTATGAGAAACAGTGACTTGACCAGCCCTATACTTTGGAAATTTATATTTATTAAATAAAAGTTTAAAAAAATAAAAATTAAAAAAAACATAAAAAACAGCATATTTGAAACAATATAAACTTATTTATAAAAGCATATAAAAGGAGCAAATGTAGAGATGACCCATAAAATAAATAATTTTTCTACCAACAAAAAAAATAAATCCACTGCCCAATACCATTTCAGAAAGAGCCTCCAATCAGCCTGATAATGTCGATCTTGATTTTAAAAGTCTAGGTTAGCAAAAATGAATTTTTTTTGGACAGGCAGAGTTAGACAGTGAGAGAGAGAGACAGAGAGAAAGGTCTTCCTTCCGTTGGTTCACCCTCCCCCCCAAATGGTCGCTACGGTCGTGCGTTGCAGCCGGCACGCTGTGCTGATCTGAAGCCAGGAGCCAGGTGCTTCCTCCTGGTCTCCCATGGGGTGCAGGGCCCAAGCACTTGGGCCATCCTCCACTGCCTTCCCGGGCCACAGCAGATAGCTGGACTGGAAGAGGAGCAACCGGAACAGAATCCAGCATCCCAACTAGGACTAGAACCCGGGGTGCCGGTGCCGCAGGTGGAGGATTAGCCAAGTGAGCCGCGGCGCCGGCCAGCAAAAATGCATTTTTAAATATATAAGATAAAGTCATTATTTTGGAGAAGTGACCACCCTTTTCAAATTCATTATGTCATAATTTAAATGCTTTTTATTTGCTATATATTTCAGGAAAGAATCTGTTCATATTTATAGCATGTGAGTCTTGAAACTATTATACCAGAAAGTTCTTTCTGTGTTCTTCTGAGGATAAGTTAATCTACTGCAAAGTTAATGAAATTCTAGTTTAGTTGATCAGTTTTTCTATGTCATTATTGTTTAGAAAATGTAGGAAAACATAGGAAACTTCATAAAACCATGATTACAACGATATCAATGAGCTGGACTTTTTATTAATAATTACTATAATAATATAATTATATAAAATATATACTCGTGAAGTTACTTTGTTGATTATACTCAGAACTGATGGCTATGTAGGTTAATGATGAACTTAAGAATAAATACTAAATTCTACAGAGTACCATAGCCTCCTATGTATATCATATGGATGAAGCAGATGTTTTCTAAGGTGGAATTTTTGTCTTTCATTCCAAGATTGGTAGCTATGAATTAGAAACATCCAGTACTACAACACTAGGTGTAAAATGGGCAGACAACTGAAAACAAATTATCTCTTAAGTAGTTCACAAACATACCAGTCATTTCAATGCAGTAGTTCTGTTAATATTCAAAAGCTCTTCTGAATATGTGTATTAAATCATATTTTCTCATCCCTGTAACAGGGAATTATGTTTAAAAACTTGAAAAACACTTGAACATAAAAATATATTAACTTTATTTCCTTACAGACTCATTGCTCTGCATGAGTTAAGGCATACGAAAGTGATACTGGAAACATACTTTGCTAGAAAGAAATACTGCAGTTTTGGGAAAGGATATGAATAACAGAAGGCAAAAGAAAGTCTAGGTACATAGTCTAGATAATATTTTACTACAAAAACTTAGGGTTGTTTAAATAATTCTTCTGTGATTACTCCTTACTTTGTCTGCTCCAACTCTCCATGTCCTCCTGTGCAAAGACCTCTTCCAGGGTGGACCCCCAATACACATACTCAGTTCATGAGAATGGAAAATTCAAATTATAGTACGAAAAATGTCCTGAAAATACAATAATTAAAAATAAAGACAAGCTTCTTGTAATCAGGAAGCTCACACTTTGCTAGGAAAAGTTGACATTAAATATAATCACTAATGTAAATACATAACTACAATTGTAATGACTATTGAGAAGGAAAAGTACAGGCCTTCAACCAAAGAACCATTATTTAACTTAGTGTCAACCAATACTCCTGAGCTATTAACCAGCTATTATGGCTGGATTTACATGTACAGCTTACATTTACTTTTTCTGATTTATTTAGCCATTTTTCCTCTACTACCATTAGAATAAAACACAAATGATCAGTTAAATATTAGAATGCAGTGACCAGTTGGAATACATAGAAAGAAAAGACACACATGCACACACAATAAATTCTCAAATATACAAACCTAAGCTTAGATAGAAAGGAGAATAAAATTAGAATTACAAATGATCCTGACAATAATATCATCAACACATTTCAAGTCAAAAATAATGGAAACAAAGTTTCATAAAGACTATTTGAATTCATCCACCAAGAGCCTGCGGAAGTAAGGTTGCCTCTGGATAAAATCTGTCTTTAGCTGTACCCAAAAAAGCTGTAACTCATTAAAACAAAGTTTACTCCTAAATATATTCAGTGAAAGGTTATATATTCTTGCTTTGAAAACATAAATCCAAGTGACTGACTCCAAAATCTGAAAGAGAATGACCACCTGGAAACACTAGACACTACTGCCTACAGAAAGAGTGAGACAACTTGTTACAGAACAGCGATCTTTAACATGTTTCCAGCTGAAATAGCCGTTTGTGTCATGAACAAATGATGAGGAATTCTGTGGTTACCCAACTAGGAAATGATGTATGGAAGGATCTATATAGACTCTATAAGGACACATCACAAGGTGACACCAGTGCTTACCTCTGGAGAAAGAACCAAAGAAGAGGAAAGTTATCAAAAGGAATGTTCTTAAATGAGTTACTTATTTTTAATGAAATGTACTTGGCTACCACTAGGCACTTAAACATTTAGAGAATACTAAGAATTCGTACAAAAGGAATCAGGATAATAATGATGATGTCCTTAAATCTAGTTTCACTTCTGGATTCACAAAGACATTAGTCCACAAAGGCTCATTCCAGAGAGCTTGAATTCATGAAAAGTGGCATCAAAAGAAATGCTCCAGCATTTTAGTATGATGCAAAGATTTGGGAAAGATGAGTTGACAACACAAATCAGTTATTTTGCATTGGCCATGTTTAACAATTATTTCCTTTTGCTTAAGTAGTGTTTCGGTTCATACAGTAAGATACAATGTAGAGTTTCTAGATTTTTTTTTTTTCTCGAACGGGTGACACACAGCAGATATTTTCCTATGGGAGACTGATTTATTAATCACTTACATTTTCTGCATTTTTAGAATATTTTGTAGCACTCTCACAGTACTGTCACTGTCATTTACGCCAACCTGCCCACATCTTTTTGTTACCTAAACTCTCATTGAACGTGGATGCCAAGTCATATCATTATTGTATTTTTGTTATAGAATGTGTATCTATTGAGTTAATTTACAATTAAAGAAGAATTACAAATCACATTTCTCACTTCTATATATCTAGGTAACCAACATGTGATGATGACTATTTGTATTTGCAAGATATTCAAGTCCATCATAAAATATTCTTTCCTTATTTTCTGTCAAAAACCATCCTTGTCCCATTAACAGAATTATAATGTAATGGAAAAAATAAATTTCTGTATTCTTTAGCTTTATATTGATTAGGGTACAAAAGTTGATGAAAATTGGCACAGTCAAAACATGATATTTAACATACATGCCAACAGAAAACATTTGAAACTTAACATGGCAATATTGAATTAAGTGACACTTAACATTAATTATACTAAAGTAAATGTCAGCTGAGTATAAACATGCTCTATTCCATATATAAAATTATACGGCAGTATCATTAGTAAATTATTTTAAGAATTACTTTTTCACAAAACAATATATGTGTATAATTTTTTGTGAATATACACATACTAATATAAATGTATATAAATGTATACATGTACATACACAAGCACATATACATATACTTTACTCAGCCAGCAAAATAAAATGTATAATATTCTCTATGCTATCCTGAGTCCTATACCATGGTGGAAATTGCCCAATAAAGAGGGAACAGTCAACAAAAATTTGGCCTCAAGTAAAAACATAAAAAAAAAAGAAACTCCAAATGGTACAAAATTTTTTGTTTAAAAGATTGGATATATTCATTTGCAGAGTTGCTACAAGTGTAAAATGAGATTAAATTATACTATTGGAAATGGTTGAAGAGAACCAAACCTGCAATAACACTTGTTACTGGATCAAAATATCCTAAGAGCATTTTTCTCTAAAGCCCTATTTTCTATATTTAACACTTTGCTTGGCTCATGTTCAGGTGTTTCTTCAAGTAGAAATGTTACACTACTAGAGGATACAAATGCAAAGGTATGTAACTGGGATCTTTGGTATCAATTCACTGTATTAACATTCTGAGCACAAGAAAGATGCCTAGAATTCAAGGATAAGACACATATCTGCATTTAAAATACTAATGATAATTTAAATATATATACACATAATGACATATATTCCAATAAACATTTAAAAATGATTAATTTAAAGACTATTCTATATATTTCCCATAGTCGTATACCAGATACTTTCTTTTAATGACAACACAAAACACAATGTAGATGGTTGAAAATAGTGAATCAAACATGCTTCTGGGTTTTGTACCAACACCATCAAAGAGTACACATGCCTAACTTACCAAGTGATGCAGGAATATATAGCTGGTTGATAATGTTCTTAAGACAAAGTCAGAATGCATAAAAAAAACCAGGCTGTTTTGCTCTTCTGTTTGCCTCCTTCATGATATTGCTTTTTTAGGCTACCATGGAGTTAATGTATAGAAATAAGACATCTAGCAAGCCACAAGATGATGAGCCCACAATAGTAACATTTCAGTGTTGTACATGCTTAATTGATTTACATTTCAATAAGGAATGGCTGGGGCAGGTATGCTCCCAAGGTGAATGTTCAGGGTGATGTATTTATGGTTAGTACACTCACCACTTAACTACCATTAAATGAAATGGCAAAAACTGATACCAAATCCTGTAGCTTATTTCTAAAAATACTAACTATATAAGTACACGATGTGGGAAAAAAAGTGAAAGGACGTAACATAAAAAATGTGATGGATTTTTCTTACCTTAAATTCATAAAATGTTCATTAACAGATACCTACCTCCAGTGCCCATTCCCAATGCCAAAAGGTCTACATATATTTGCATAACTTAGATATACTGTAATTCATACAGCTGATATTAAGAAGAAATAAAATAATGCAATACCTTTACTTTTACCTATGCATTTGTTGGAATGGATCCATGAAGAAAAGGTTTCCAGACAAAGAGAATAAAGAGGAGAAAAACAACAATAAGAATTATGACCATATGCAAATGCACTAATATCTGAAGATTAAACACAACAAGAAAGTATAAATAAGATTTTGAAGACAAATGTGGATGCAATCAGTAAATTTTGGAGAATTCTGTCTTATTTAAGGCAGGTACATGCAAGAAATTGGGAATCCCATGCTCATTTTAAGATTTCACAAAAGGGGAATACACAGTGACGGTAGGTAGAGAAAGTATTGATTTCAAGGAACACTATACTCAGCATTCTAGAAGCCAGAAGCCAAATTTGTCAACACGTTCCCAAACTGCCATGCATGAATGAAAAATGAACTGTTTTTAGGACAGTTGGTAAACAGTATCTCCTTTTAGATATTAACTTCTGCTAGTTTTCAGTTTTTCTTTAGTATAACCAGCCTTAACTGCATATTCGATACATGTATGGAACTTTTCAATCACACTTTCATATGTCTCATTTATTTGCAGGTACTATAGTGCAAGAAATGAAGGAAAATAAAAGTCACAGGAGCAAACCAAAATCAAATAAACAACTAAAGGGGAAGACACATGAGAAAAAAAAAAAAAAAAAGGTGAGCACGTTATGTATTTAAGCAGCCAGATGCTTGCAAGCATTTGCCCATACTTGGTAGTGATGGTTTGAAAGCAGCTACAGAACAAGAAAACACTGAAAGCAGAGTGGAAAAGGAACAGAGCCCATACCTTGGTCGCCCATCATCAGGTGCGCCAGACCTTGAAGGGAAACAAGAGCACAGTCAGCAATAAACAAGGGAGCATGGGAAGGCAGGGTTGTCACGGTGACAAAAATGTTCAGTGACAGACATATTGTTTCCTGTGAGACATGTCTGTATCACAGAGGCAAATCAAAAGCATTCTTTCAACCCCTGGTTGGAATGCTTTGGGGCAAAGAGCTATGGAACTGCAATTTAAATACTGGCATGTGCTGCACTGTGTATTTCTTCTGTGTATCAGTTGGAACAATCAAGAGCATAGAGCACAGTTTAAAATCCAACTAGTCCCTTACATTTTACATCTGCCCTTCATGCCCTTGGAGGACACTGTTGAACACTGCCCCGACAGTGCTTGTCATTTTTCAGTGATAAGATTGCATTTTTAAAAACCCAAAGGAATACCTGGAACATGGGCTGGGTCTGATCTTTTTCCCCTCATCAAAAAATGAGCAGTTTCATAATTAAATGAAAAAAAAATCCTTAGTCACACTGAAATGATAATGTAGAAATGTCTTCTCAATCTGATAAATGTAGCAATCAACTAGGCTTGTTCAAATACAAAAGAGATCACTATACATGCAGTTGTAAAATTAAAATTTATTACAGAATAATGCTTATAAGAAACAATGGATGAGCTTCAATTAGGCTCAAATAATTTTACATGAAGAAAATCTATTTAGAATTTTATTTAAATATTACTGAAATGCTGGACTATAACTTAAGCTAACTAAGTAAATTTAAGATTAGTATGTTTTCAATCTATGTATATTTTGGGAATTTGGGGAAATGTCAGAGTAATATAATATATCTATCAATTTAAATAAATTTATCTTTAATTCCCAGTATCATTTCAAATATATTTGAGATTTTATTTCTGCTATTTAACATTATGTATTAATTGCATCAGTATTGAAATAGTCTGTGTTTACTCAAAATTTTAGGGGTTCTCAAATATCCCTTCACGACAGAGAAATACAAATCAACATATAACCACAAAATAATATAAAATTATTTCACATAGTAATTTCCTATCTCTGTATTAGAGACTCTCTTTGTATTTTTCTGAGTTACTTTAGCAAAAAAATCCACATAGACAGATTAAAAATTCATGATCTGTTATTGATTCATGATGCTTTATATGCTTAGGAAGAGTGGCTTACTTGTCTAGTTTAAATAATTTTCTCAGTTAATTTCAACTTCAAATCTACAGTACATATTTCATAGCAACAATTAGAAACTTTTTGGTGTACTATATCAGGGAATTATCTCTAAGATGGTGATTTTGTAAGTTTTTTTAGAAAATATATTTAAGAATATTTAGAAATATGCTTCTCATGATTTGATACTATCTTCATAAAGATGGTAATAAACACTTTAAAATATATTTATTTTCCTTCTGTTAGACATCTTTACCTCTACAGAAGTATAACCACCTTGCTAAAGTCATATTATAAAGAAGGATGCTAAATGTATGATGGAATAAATTTTACTATAGTTTATGGGCCTACACTGTGGAAATCTTATTACAATTTTGCATGGGATGAGTGGGTGTACAAGAGGTATTCATGCTAATTTAGCTGATCTTCAAGTCTCTTGGAATGCAACTGCATTTACAAAGAAACAAAAGTCATGGAACATTTTACAGGATGATTAAGGAAATGCAAAAGAAGTTAAAAAATACTTTAAAAAATAACTTCCAAACTCAATTAACATACACAATATAAATGAGACTCATCTTGAAGGCTATAAGGCCTACAGGGTAATATCATCTTTATCATGTAAACACATGCAACTCAAATTACAGCACAGAAAAATGGAAGCCCTATACAGAGCCAATACTGGGAGAAAAAGAAAATAGTAACTTCTTATTTCTTTTGAAGTTTTAATCCACTTTCCTTAATGGAATAGAGATGATCAGCAGCCAAGCAATTGTAATAGTGTTTATGAAAGAATCACAAAGATGAACCCTGCTACTGATCAACCTTATATTACCATAAAGAGGTTTTTCTTCTTTGTTTTTTGTTTGTTTGTTTGTTTTTTGAGACATGAAGCCTTTATAACCTACTGGCTTATTATCTGTAACCTTGGGTGAGGAGCCGTTTTGTAAGAAATCCTTCATTCCCTAGGATGTGCACATTTTTGCAGAATCACTATATTTCAAAATGTGGCAGCAAAATAAAATATGCTAAATGCTGTCTTCTGACATATAAATGTAGTTAAAAGTTAGTAAATTATTCATAAAGGACTGTTATTGCCTTGGTTATATAAGTTGAAACAGCATATGTAAGTTGACAAACATCTTCTCTTTTATAATTCTTTTGCTGTACCTACTTCTCTCTGCATATTTGTCCTGTAAAGATTTGGTTGGCAGCACAATGACTAATATATTTAACTTCTTTATAAATAAGAATGTTGAAATACATTTGGGTTTGTTAGAGTCATAAGAATATGTATAACTTTCTCAAAGTTCCTTGATAAAGATACTTTTAGAAAAGCTTAACTAAAATATTGTAGTTTCATGTAACAGACACAGAATATTACATAAATACTTACCAGTAACCACGTCGAGTGCTGTATGCTTTCATTTCCACTGGCCAAGGCTGCCTTATTTTCTAATCTAAATTCATGCCTTTTATAGTCTGTATTTTATTCTGTGCTGTTTTTATAAACCAGATCATTTGAAACAAACCAATGGGCTTGAAAGGATACAATGCTAAACATTTCCAGCAGAAAAGAAGAAATCACTTTGATCAAGAAAAAATGGGAAAGGATCATGCACTGTGTTCTGAAGCTGCAAAGAAATGCTTTCTCTTTGAAAATTAAAAAAAGCACTATTGTATCAGTTTTCCATACAGAACACTGCAGTAAGTAAAGTTTATATGGGTTGTTGAAATCCATAGAAGTTTAGATTTAAGATTGAATGAATTTATATCCTTGAAACTTTTAGTGTTGACAGTATGTGTTCTCTATGAAAAGTGATACACAATCCAAAAATTGAGTGTTCAGAATGAAGTTCAACTTACCGTTTAAATTTGAGAGGTACTCTATGAATACTAACAAATAAAAGGCAAATGAGAGTAAGAAAATAAGGTTGAAAGCACCCACCTTCCACATTGTTGTCTTCTGAAAGCACATGACAAGGAGGGAGAGAAAAGGAAAAACATTCATTAAGCAGCATGCAGACTGGACCTTGCCTTTGCATGTCTTCCTCATGCAAGGCACCAAACACATCATGCACGTGCTCCATCACCATCATTCAAAGGGGAAACAAAATCACAGGGGAGTAGGTTTCCTCCCATTGGCAGCATTTACAAGATGTGAGACAAAACGTCAGTAATACTGCCATATCCTAGTAAAAGGTTTCTAGAAGTCTATCGTTGCCCTTTGTAAAGCAAACACTATCATTATTACATGTTGCTGATGTGGTCTTTCTAGGCAATTATTCCTAAAAACATTTTTAAAAAATCCTAAAAGGTTCTATGTCTATATATTAAGTTGGTGTTGGATATAAGAAAGTCCATTAGAAATAGTTAGGAAATTTCACCTAAAGATTCTCCACTTGTTATGCATGCTTTTAGTATTTTTAAAAACTCATTTTCCCTAAAGAAACACAACATAATCTAGTGCAACTAAGGTCTACAATTAATTTGGCTCTGTATAGTACATTCACATTTATTCTAAATGATAGTTTATTATAATTTATCAAAATGCTAACTTTTAAAAGATGCTAAGTTGAAAAACTGATCATTGTAGGAAGACCCATTGGGAGGTTGTACATTAGGCAAAATTTATCATGATTGAATCACTTTTACTCCTATTTAGGATATGAATATGAATATGGTTATGATACTATCAATATTTAGCAAAATATCCTTTACATTGCACATATCTGTATAATATGTACATATTTTTGTATATATTTAATCATATTTCCATACATGTTTATGTATATACAAACAGACATAATAGCATATTTTGTATGTATTTCCTGCACATAACAAATTTAAGTGTATGGAGTCTATAAACTATTAATTAGTATTTACTGAACTATTCAAGAGCTATTTGAGGTTTAAGCTTGGCAGCAAGGTAAGAAATAGAATGGGAAGCTGTCTTAGGGGAGTTAAGGCAAGAGCAGGGTATCATTTCTGATCAAAAATTTTCCAATAGCAAACTATCTTCATGTTAACACTGATTTCATCTTCACATTTTATTTAACTGTAGTATATAGTGATAACTGTATGAAAAATATCTACAAAGTACAAAACAATAATAAGTGTAGAACCTTGAGAACAAATACATCTATAAATACAACATCTTATGAGATTCAACAAACACATTTTTAATGGAGATTGTGTTCAATGAATCATCAATTTGTTTAAAATATATTAGCTAGACACTGAAACAGCAATACAGGTACTTTTACTGATGTGGTGTCAGTATATAATAGAAAGGAGGGGATAAATGTTGGCAATAACATTTTTAAACATAATGATTAACAAAAAAGGATTCAGATATTTTATATGTGATATTCACTTCTAGCTTTACTTTGGTTTCCTATCTAACCAGTCAGGAAATAATTAATTTCTTACCTTTCAATGGTAACTTTGACATGATATGAACAAAAATATTAAAATTTTGTTTCACTGAAATATTTAAATTAATTATAATTGTGTTACACTTGAAATAACACAAAGGTAAAAGTATTTTAATGTTGAAGATACATTTTAGTTTGTATTAACTGTCCTTTGAAAATATATTTCCTATTTAAGATGCTATTTTTATCACAATTATTTAATATGTTCACCAAAATCATAAGGTAAGGGAATTTAGAGGAGTCAAGTGCCATGCCTGTCAATTACTTCAGCATTATTGAGTTTCTGTAAGCAAAAGTTGGCAAATATGATTGTGTGTAGCAAAGTCTCAGTTACGGGTTTTAGTAATGTGTTATATAAAAGCATATTGCAAAGAAAATAAAAAATAAACCAACAAAATAAAATAAGCTTATGCCTGATACCAGTTCTAAAAATGTGCTTAGCAGGGTATTAGGAAAGGAGCTTGTACTAATAAAATTAAGGTCACTGATTCAGACTCCTGAGAGTGAGTTCTCTTATCACTATTAACTAAAGTGTAAGCCTACACGTGGTGACATTGATCCTGCCCTGGCAACTAGCATTTTTCTGAATTCTCATACAAATGAGTACAAGAAGCTGGTGCCCCGGCTGGCTCACTTGGCTAATCCTCTGTCTGCGGCACCGGCACTCCGGGTTCTAGTCCCGGTTGGGGTGCAGGTTTCTGTCCCAGTTGCTCCTCTTCCAGTCCAGCTCTCTGCTGTGGCCCGGGAGTGCAGTGGAGGATGGCCCAGGAGCTTGGGCCCTGCACCTGCATGGGAAACCAGGAGGAAGCACCTGGCTCCTGGCTTCGGATAGGCACAGTGCGCTGGCTGTAGCAACCATTTGGGGGGTGAACCAATGGAAAAAGGGAGACCTTTCTCTCTGTCTCTATAACTGCCTGTCAAAAAAAAAAAAAAATGAGTACAAGCTTAACTTACAGGACTTCTGCATGTAAACCCAAGTTGTGCCCAGTATGTGAAAGTCCTGAATTGACCAAGTTCAGAAAAATAAGCTAAAATAAGCTGTTTCAGAACATTAAAATTGTAAAAATCAGAGTACCAGATTTGAAAGAATGGTGATAAATTTACTCAGAAAATGAAGACCTAGAAGAAAAAAGGAGAAGAGGAGGGAGCAAAAGAGATAGAAGGGAGGAGGGGGAAAGGAGGAGAAGCTGCAGCAGAAGACAATGGGCTTGGAACAGACATTCCTTGATTTTCTTTTTATTTTCAGATATAATTATAGGGTAGAAAAACTCTTTTCTTATTTCATCCGTTTCTATCCATTCTGATATCCACTTGATGGCTTTACACTATTTAAAACCTTATTAACCTGAAGATAACCCCCACATTACTGCAGAAGTTGGACATGATTACAACTGGTGATAGCCCCCAGCATTCAACATTAGTCATTGGCTATATTTTTTTCTACTTTCTTCGATTTTGCTTCTAGACTTAAAGAATACTGAGTCATTAAAGAATCATTTTTCCTCCACATATCCACTTCTGTTTAGTATCTGCAGATTCTTAATGAAATGCTATTTTGTTTCGAGTTGCATCAAAGAGAAGTGTTGACTTTTGGCACACCACAACCTACACGTAGGACAGAAATTTTTGGTTTAGCATAATGTAGAAAGCAGTACATCTGGCCTTACTTGTGGACACTGTCAAGTTAGGGAAAATCTCTTCATTTGCAGAAAACCCTGACTTCTTAATTCTGCTGACCCAATTCTTGCCGAGTACATGAAATACTCAGCAGGTTTCTTAGTAATTAACTTTATGATGATCATGCCACTTACAGAAATAATACCCTTATTTTCTTTAGATTATAAAAATAATGAACACAAACTCAGGAAAATGCTACTTTGAACTTTATTTTGCTTTCATATAAACTATGTTTTCCTCACAAACATGGGAATTAGGTACCAGAAATTCAGTCATGTTATGAATGATGGCTGCACCAGGACAAGAAGGGAAGCAGCAGACTGTTAAATTGTATCTTTTTGAATTACTGCAAAACAGCATCTCCTCAAAATTCTTTCATTTGGTCTAAGGCCTCAAAGAATGCAAGGCCAGCAATTTAAGTTTATTGTGATGGTGTTCTCTGCACATATTCTTAATTACATGCTTGTAGGAAAAGAGAAAGGAAGAAAAAAAATATGATTGTATCAATATAAAGAAAATCAGAAACTTTATCATGACCAGAGAACAAATTAAAGGATAGAGCAAAACATCATAAATAACTTTTTTTTCTGTATAATCAGTGGTAAACAGTATGAAAGTCATCATCTAAATGCACAGTGACCAACTTGCATGTCACAGCTGACATATTACAAAAAGAAGCCGTCTACTACTGCTTGTCTTCCTTCTCCATATCTCCCTTCCTTCTCACCCATTTCACTGTGACTGGCTCCACTGTCTTCCTTGGCTCCACCTCCCCTATTCCAGAATTTCAATGACTGACTTCTCACCCAGATCCAAACCTCCGTGATGGAGAACATGGCAGCAAAACCAGTGGGGACAGCAGCCAGTGTAAGGAGAAACAAAGGGTATGATTTGCTTCCTTTTCCACCCATTCAGCTTGTTAGCTTCTGTGTTTGCAGGTCTCAGCGCTCGCATGACCTCTCGAGACTTGACCACTAGCTTTGGGGGATTAGAGGCCAGCACAGCAGAGTCTGGTTCCCACGATGGGACAGGGTGGAGTTTTGTTTCACTATTTTTCTTGTAGCGTTAACAGTGACAGCCTTTAGAAATCTCAATAGTCTGGGAGTGCTTCTAGCACTGGGAAATGGAGGATTTATACAGCAAGCAGCCAGAGGAAGAGAAACACTGGCCAGAACCAAGATGGTGTTCCAACAGAAAAGAAGCATAAAGGCCTATTGTGGAGACTTAGGGAAGGAAAGAAACAGCCCTGGAAAGGATTTTGGCTAATTTCAAAAACAAATTTTTTTTCAACCTTCTACTTCATTTTCTTGTTGCAAATCCACCTAAATGATATTCCAAGGCAGTCCCATCCAGCCTGCTTGGAGTCTTAGCCCTAGTGCATGAGGGAAGCCAACTAGGGCAGCCACTTTGTTTCTTCCTCTTCCTTGCTCAAGAGTAAACAGAGAGGTAGCTCCAGAGCAACTACAACAGTAGAGCTGCTCCTGGCATCACATTTGGAACTCTAAAAACATTTCCCTAGGGATAATTTTGTTACAAAAACATTTGTGGTGTTTAGTTCAAAGTGTTCCATCTGTTAATGGCAATTATCAGAAAGGAAGAGAGACTAAGAAGGAGGGAAATGGGGTGAAGCACGGAAGGAAGGGGAGAAAGAAAGGAGGGAGGGAGGCAGACAGGCAGACCCCTGTTATGGCACATTGTCCAGGTATTTAAGCTGTTCAACCACTGTGATAAAATTAATTAGTCAATACATTATAATACACATTGACTACTTCCATAAACTATAATGAAAACTATTCAAAGTTTGGTTTCATGAGGGGCTATTGCAAGGCTTTTTGACCTTGTTAAGTGTTTATTGGAGATCACTTTCTACTGACCCTTGATAGTTAACATGAATTTGCATGCCATTGTTGGACTTAGGAAAGTTGTAGTTAACCAAGACTGTAATGAGCAGTCTATGGTATGGGTGCTGATGCCACTCAGTTTTATTTTTTATTGCTGGCTGAGCAACGAATGTCTCTTGGTACAGAAACTGACAGGTAACATTCAGTATAATGCTTACTCTGTGTTCTCCCACACAAGCTGCATCACCAATACACAACCCTGCACTGAAAACAGGGTCAGGTGAGCACTGCTCTTCTTCCCAAGAGACTGAAGTTAGTATATTTTAGAAAGCAGAGCTGGAAAGCTCTAGGACAGGAGACAGGAGAACAAATTTAAACCCACTCCTACGTACCTCCCCAACGTATCAAAACTTCCAGTGCTTATATGGATGTGCCAGGGCTCAGATATGAGTTTGTAAACAGTTGAACAGCTGAAATCCTCTGGCCTGTATGTTAGCAATTAAAGAGTACTCCACAGTATGCACAGAGTTCTCCATCATTAGGATAAAAAGAAGTGAACACCTGCTAAAGGAGAACTTCATTGAAAGAACAAACATCTAGTAGATGGAGAGATTTTCTTTTCCAAATCATTTTACTACAGGGGTTTTTAAAATAAAGACCTCTGACTTCATTTACCTATGCTTAGGTTTTTGAGCCAGCCCAAGACAAATCTATTTAATTTCTCTAAGAAAATGTAAAAGTATTTGGTGATAAAATTAAGAGGAATTTGCTTGAAAATATTACTATACTGTAGTATGAAAAGAAGTCCTAAATTTAGTAGTTAGCAAATTTTATAGATACTATATAAAAATAAAACTGTTAATATGCTAATATTGAGCTGTCAATTCTATATATATATATTTTCTAATTTTTTGACAGGCAGAGTGGACAGTGAGAGAGAGAGACAGAGAGAAAGGTCTTCCTTTTGCCGTTGGTTCACCCTCCAATGGCCGCCACGGCCGGCACGCTGCAGCCGGCGCACAGCACTGATCCGATGGCAGGAGCCAGGTACTTATCCTGGTCTCCCATGGGGTGCAGGGCCCAACCACTTGGGCCATCCTCCACTGCACTCCTGGGCCACAGCAGAGAGCTGGCCTGGAAAAGGGGCAACCGGGACAGAATCCGGCGCCCCGACCGGGACTAGAACCCGGTGTGCCGGCACCGCAAGGCGGAGGATTAGCCTAGTGAGCCGCGGCGCCAGCCTATTCTATATATTTTTACATTTCAAGAAAAAATGAACTTTTATTTCAAAATAAGAAATACTTTATATTCTTATCTTCAAATTGATAAGACTTCTGCACATGTTTGAAAAATGCAATGAATATTAAAAGGATTTTTCAGGGTTTGTTTTGAGCTTCAAAACCGTTTGCGTTTTTAATTTCATTCAATGTTCAAAACTCAAGATATTTACTTTTCTTGCTACTTATGGTGTATTTAACTTTAAAGTTTGAATAAGTTGATGAAATCATATTAAAGGGAATAAGCCTTTCTTTTTTTAACTAAATAAATTTATTAATCATATATTTAAAATTTCCCAAGGATCTCTCTGGGTTGATTAAAGTATTACTTTTAATGAATTAGATATTTAGTAATCTTTTCATTGTAGGCCATTTACACAGTAGGAAGAGAATTATTAAGAATTATTCTGATCCTCCAAAGAATGAAATCATTTAACCCAATAGCACTTGAGTTTGAAATGTATAAAATTACTGTTTCTGGATCAACTCTTTTCAAACAAAATAATTTTCATGTGGTTAAATCTATTAATTGTAAGTTGGTGGTTTTTCTAGAACCTGTGCTACTCTTTTAGTATATGTGCTGCCGAAGCGAGCACAAACCTGTGCTACTCTTTACATCATATCAACAATGCAGTAGTATCATGTTAAATCAAAATGCTATTGTATTCTTTATAATTAATCACTGTTAGTAAGACGATATAACCAGAGTGAATGTGATTTTTATAAAACATGATTATTATGGAGATCTCAATGAACTTGTTCCAAATATTCAAGAAAATTAAGGATTTTAAAAACAATATTACTTAAATAATCCATCTTGCCACTTTGAATGTCCTCTTGTAAACTGTTATTTAATCTTTATACTAGATCATCAGTTACCATAGTGTGGTTGAGTAAGTTGCCAAGATACCCAAATAAAAAGTAGAACATTTTCAGGAGGTGTAGAAAATACACTTTAAGGCTCCTTACTCAGGTTTCTAAAGATTTCAAAATCTGTTTTAAAGGAAAATGATATAAAAAGTTTGGACTCTATAAGGAAATGCTGTAGCATCTACTAAGACTGGATTGTGTTCCAGCAACTATTATTCAAGGATGTTGACTGGCATCACATTTTTGTTAAAGGAAAAAGAACAAATAAGTAAGGGGACTGAATGATTTCATCAATCCTTTTCCAAGGAGACAGAGATACTTCAGGGAATTTTTTTCTTATACTTTCAGGGATTTGTTGACTCTATTAAGCCGAAGAAAATTTTCTTTGTTAAGAAATAAAGATCTCACCATTCTTCCCTGTATTTTTAGAACGAATTATTTTTAAAGAAAAATAAAACAATTTACCAAATCTTTACTCTAAGTGAATATCAGATCCAAGATAGAGAACATGTATACCCACAGGCAATCTACCTACTACAAGTAAAGGAATTATTCTCTTAATTTCTTGCTGACTTTAAAATTTAAAAAGAAGTGTTAATTTCATTCACAGCCCAAAAAAAATTGCTTCCTTTTAAAGTATCTGAAACAAAGGCAGTTGAATTCAAACCAAATATTTTCATAAGTGAAGCAATACTATATATATGTTTCATATAGAGTATATTTATCCTTTCACTTATTGTAAAAATGTAAAATCTAGTAAAATATAACTTTTTAATCCCTGTATAGTAAATTTCTTTCCTGGGAGCTGAGCAGCAAAATCAGATCCCTTAAAATTTGATTCTATAGACAAGATGTAGGAAAACTTAAAATGCATTGTGCAAACTACAGTTTGCTTTTTTAAATGTTTCCATTTAGACTAAGAGTAAACTTTGCTCATAGGCAGAACCAAATGTCTATCTGTAAAGATGTCACATATGTAGTTTGGGCTAACGTGTATATCTAATTAAGCTCATCTGAACCCTAGCACATTTTGAAGAGGGAGCCATCAGCTAGAATAATCTATCCTTTATTGGTAATCACCACAAATATAAGCTGTTGAGGTACCATCATTCCTTATCTATTGTTGTCCTGAAATACTCATTCATCAAAGCTTATGAAAACTTGCTGAAATATAGAGAAAGTTCTTCTCATTTTATTGTAAAGCATCTTAGGTGATAATTCTATGATACAAAGAGTTCATTCCATTTTTGAATAGGATAATAAGAAAATGGATGACATACCTGATTATTTTTTGACATTTGCCTACACCACTTTTTATGATTACCAGAAAGTGCATTATTTGACCCAAACAATTTCCAGGCTTGAATTTTTAATTTTCTAAAATAATTCCAAGTTGTGACTCATTGTTTAACATGTTTGGCAACACAGTACTGTAAATACTTCAAATCAGCAACTCCTTCCTAAACACAATACAACTAAGTAAGCCAACTCTCTCTCTCTCACACACACACATATATACACACATACCCTATTATTAGTTAATTTCATGAGCAAATTCAAACTTTGTTTCTTCTCAATAATGTTTACCTTCTTTATAAGTTAGCATGAGTAGAATAAGGAACTTATTTTTGAAGAGTACTTTGCTAACACCATAAATAATAACACAACTATATTTCATTAGAAATGTATGTCTACTGATAAGTTGTATAAATGACAAAGGTTTCTCTGCTGGAAATATATTAGTCTACTGACAAATTCTGTAAATTATAAGCATCTTTCTATCTCTTATTTATTTGTTTATACATTTTAGAATCAGAAAAACCATGGCCCATTATGGTAGCTACCAGTGGCATATAGTTAATTAACTTACAAATAAGCAAAATTAAAATTTCAGTTCCTCAGTTTCACTATCCACATTCTACAGACTCAATAGCCATATGTGGAAGTTCACTTAGAGTTTACAGCACAGATATCTGACATTTTGCTCATCAGAGAAACTCCCCACTGAGCAACACTATTAAGAGTTTTAAGAATGGGGATGGCATTGTGGTGCAGCAAGTTAAACCTACATTTATAGCATCCAATATCAGAATGCTGGTTTGAGTCCTGGTTGCTCCATTCCCAATCAAGCTTCCTTCTAATGCACCTTGGAATACAGTGAAAAACACCCAAGTACTTGTATCCCTGCCACCTCATGTGGGAGATCAGGATTTAATTCTTGGCTTGTGGCTTGAGCCTGGTCAAGACCTCTCTGTTGCAGCCATCTGGGGTGTGAATCAGTCTCTCTCTCTCTCCCTCTTTATTTCTCTCTCCCTCTTTCTCTGCTGTTCTACCTTTAAAATAAATAAATACATCTTTTAAAACTTGTTTTAAACAAGCTACTACTTCTGACAATATATTTTAATATCAAGCTATTCATATGATGTACGAGTACATTGTTTCTTACTTTGGCATATTAAAAGGAAATAATTAAATTCATGATAATACTTTAAAAGAAAACATCAATTTAGATTATACATGTTTTCCATTTGTAGAATGGGGAGAATTATACAATATTTTCATTTTAATTTCAAAATAATCAAAACAGTTGAGAGATAATCCTAAGAAACATTTCACTGTCTTTATTTTCAAGTCTTTGAATAATTTAAACTCTGGACAATTATTACCTTTTTCATCCCAAGCCCTCTTGCATTAACTTTACAAATATTGTGAAAATGCTGAACATGTTTTTAAGTAAAGTAAACTTAAAAACCTAACATACCACATGAGTGGTATATTCTTACCCCTAATTTTCCCCAAACTTCTCTTTATATTCTGCTTCACGTACCTAATGTTATGGTCTTTACCTTTAAATCAGTGAAAATTTTTAAAATAATAATTTATAGCAACTGTGTTTTTAAATCAGTAAAAATCACTCTCCATCCCACTACCTCTTATAATAAATTCTTCTACACTGTCATAAGTTAAAGATTTCCCCTTTTATAATACAGGCCTCTTCTTGAGTATCATACTATCAAAAAATAAAACAAATGAGAAAATAAAATAATCAACATTTCTGTAAGATTGAAATTCAACAGAAAAGGGAAGTATAAAAGGATAAATGGAGGGCCGGCACTGCAGCTCAATAGGCTAATCCTCCGCCTTGCGGCGCTGGCACACCGGGTTCTAGTCCCGGTTGCCCCTCTTCTAGGCCAGCTCTCTGCTGTGGCCAGGGAGGGCAGTGGAGGATGGCCCAAGTGCTTGAGCCCTGCACCTGCATGGGATACCAGGATAAGTACCTGGCTTCTGCCATTGGATCAGCGCCGTGCGCAGGCCTCAGCGCGCCAGCCGCGGCGGCCACTGGAGGGTGAACCAACGGCAAAGGAAGACCTTTCTCTCTGTCTCTCTCTCTGTCCACTCTGCCTGTCCAGAAAAAAAAAAAAAAAAAAAAAAGATAAATGGAGCAACTCAAACCTCTTGTTAGTTCCATAAAAGTCAGAGATCCTGTTAAGGAGCTCTTCCACCAAAAAAAATGCACCATTGAGTAAGCAAATCAAAATTATGATTCAGAAGAATAGAAAAAAAAAACTCTGAATTTAGAAGTATTTCATTGTGGGACAGCAAAAGAAAAAGAAGTGGCAAAAATATCTAAGAGATTAAATGATGAACTTAAGGAGTTCCACAGAAAATATATACAGTAAATATTTTAAATAGACCTGGCAATTCTATTTTCACTATGTAATGAATACAGGCAGGTTTCTAAGAATCAGTGTTATTCACAAGTTTACAGAAAAGTGCCCTTTTTCACTAAACGTAAGTGACACCAAATCTCCACTGTTACCTAGTAGTGCAAATGAGGCAATATAGGAATGGAAATGAAAATATATTTATGGCCTAAATCACTTAAAGAATAACATTTAACCTAGATGTTCCAAGCACAGAAACTGTTGTCTGGTAACTAAACCTAGTATTGAGAATAGATGACTTTCATAGGGCATGTGATATTGTAGCCTTTCTGGAATTACAATGGCTGGTAGAAAATTACACAACACAATTAGATATTTATATTCTTTTCAGAGAAAAGATTACATGCTGGAAAACCAAAGTCAGCATCCTAATGATATTATTCAAGATCTTGAGCTACCAGGAAAAAACCAGCTAGCTGTACATAAAATAATAACACAAAATTTCATATATTTCTAATATATTACAATGAGCAAAAAAAAGCCCTACTTGTGCCATAAGTTCAGTATGTGGAATGCCTGGTGGAAGCTAGTAAATGTGGTTCACTGCAGTACCCAGCTTTAGAAATGTATCTATTAGGCCGGCGCCGCGGCTCACTAGGCTAATCCTCCGCCTAGCGGCGCCGGCACACCGGGTTCTAGTCCCGGTCGGGGCGCCGGATTCTGTCCCGGTTGCCCCTCTTCCAGGCCAGCCCTCTGCTGTGGCCAGGGAGTGCAGTGGAGGATGGCCCAGGTGCTTGGGCCCTGCACCCCATGGGAGACCAGGAAAAGCACCTGGCTCCTGGCTCCTGCCATCGGATCAGCGCGGTGCGCCGGCCGCAGCGCGCCGGCCGCGGCGGCCATTGGAGGGTGAACCAACGGCAAAGGAAGACCTTTCTCTCTGTCTCTCTCTCTCACTGTCCACTCTGCCTGTCAAAAAAATAAAAAAATAAAAAAAATAAAAAAAATAAAAAAAATTAGAAATGTATCTATTATAGCTGTCTGAAGTAGATTATGTTCAAAATGCACAATATTGAAGGTCATACTCAAGCAAGGGGAAAACACAGTGGGAAAATAATAGAAAAGTGACTATTCTTGAAATACTGAATAGATTGTTGTCTCTTTTTTTTAAGTTTACATGCTTCTCTTATTGCAGTATGGAAATAATTGTGGGCTTAATTAGATTGAGAGGATGGATTTTATGATTTTTAAACAGGCTCAGCAATAGAAAATAAAGCAATTAAAGTTTATAAATATGTATAGATAAAATACTAGTATAGTACAGCAAGAGAAAAAATGCTGTGAATTAATTGTCTATGCCAAATAAGTGTACTGAAGGGTGAATATCCAGCCTAGAAGTTGAGACGGCCATTTGAACCCATACTGAATCCATATTGAACCCACACGAGAAACTCCATAACAGAAAGCCCAGCTTTGGCCCAGTCACAGCCACTGCCTGCATTTAGGGACTACAATGGCAGATGGGAGAGCTCATCTCTCCACCTCTGAAATAAATCTGTGTATATTTTGAATTATATTGAATGTCTAAGAAACTAAAAATATTTGTGGAGTCTAAGCATTTATTTACAATATACAATGCAATAATGGTTCATCTCATTCTTCTTAAGGTAAAAATCTGAGAGTACTAGGAGGCTGGATACAGGGATTTTCTAGGGTCTGCCACCACATCAGTGTAAGAAATCTAGATATATTTTTAACATTTTAGGAATTTTCCAGCAGATAAATGTCAATTGCTCTATACAGTCACCTTGGCTCACAGAAAAAGAATATAGACCTCTTAACCAATAATGGCAGGTTGTGAATCATTTTTATATATAGATTACACCTGTTGAATAATGCTAGCCATGCTATTTTTTAATTAATGTTTCTTATTATGTTAGACGATGATTAAGAGCAAGCCCTTTTCTCTTTTTAAAATTTTTTGAAAGATTTATTTATTTGAAAGGCAGAGTTACAGAGAAGCAGAGGCAGATGCAAGTTCGATCCTCTGGTTCACTCCCCAAATGGCTGCAACGGCTGGAGCTGGGCCAACCCAAAGCCAGGAGCCAGGAGCTTCTTCCAGCTCTCCCAGGTGCAGGGGGCCTGAGAACTTGGACCATCTTCTGCTGCTTTCCCAGGTGCATTAGCAGAGAGCTGGATTGAAAGAGGAGCAGCCAGGATTCGAAGCACTGCCCATAGGGGATGCCAACACACCAAGAGCAAGTCTTTTGCTATTTTTCATCTTTTGATCAGCTCCTGGAATGGTATGTATAAACAGGCATTGCTAAATAAATGTGTGTATTAAGAAGTAATTAATTGCCCATCTTAATTTCCTGGTTGGCTTCTACAAATTAGCAGTGGGATGGGGACAAGTCTGTTTCTTTTCAGAAGCAGAATTTCTTGCCACAACGTGTTCATAAGTTATATTCTCACATCAGAAGTAAGGAACTTTGACAACTGGAAATACTGTTTAGGCAAATAAATGGAAGGAGTTCAGTATAGTTTCCATTCAAATAGTAGGCAATTCAACACTTACTAGCTGGACACTTTAAAATTCATTTATTGGGGCCGGCGCTGTGGCGCAATGGGTAACACCCTGGCCTGCAGCACCAGCTCCCATATGGGCGCTGGTTCAAGACAGGCTGCTCCACATCCAATCCAACTTTCTGCTGTGGCCTGGGAAAGCAGAAGATGGCCCAAGTCCTTGGACCCCTGCACCCACATGGGAGACCTGGAAGAAGCTCCTGGCTCCTGGCTTTGGATCGGTGCAGCTCTGGCCCTTTGGGGAGTGAACCATCGGATGGAAGACCTCTGTCTCTCATTCTGCCTCTCTTCTTCCTGTGTAACTCTTTCTTTCAAATAAATAAATAAATATTAAAAAATAAAATTCATTTCTCCATAGGTTGTTGTTTCTTAAGCAGATATGATGATGGTGGTGGTGGTAGAGGTGGTGGTGGTGGTAGTGATGATACAGCAGAAAGCAACTATCACTTAAACTCACAAAATATTTCAAACATGTAATCTCATATAATTATTATAATGACATGACCAAGATGATCTTAGAGGAAAGCAACTATTATTATCCAATGTGATATAAATAATAATGTTTAGCATCTCTTTATACACACTGTTAGCACATTGGCAAACAATAAATGCTCAGTAAGCATGAGGGATTAAAGGAAGAATGAGTGACTAAATAGTAAAATTAAGTTGTCTGATCCCAACTTTTGTGTTCTTTCCTCTATATTATGTTAGGTGAACTTCTAATTATACACTTGCATCCTAAAATCATATCAGCATATTTTCTATATTCCAATTATTTTAAGTTAAAAGAAAAAAAGTTGAACTACAAGTATTCCCATTAAAATAATGGCCAATAAATAGAGTTTCTTTTAAAAACATCTTCCCTAAAATGCTAACATTGTTTCCTGAAGATAATCCATTGTTCATGACACATTTCATAATGTACCAATGACAATAATTATTTTAGACAATTATTTTAATGAAATTCTAATATATTTTTTCAAACTGTTAATAAGCCTTATGATTTACTAGGTATAATAGCAAATATCAAACCTAAAAAGTAGTATTACATGAGATGCAAATTTTCAATAAAATTATATTAGTGACATTTTAAGGTGATCTCAAACAGGTTTCAGTTTTGATATCAATTGATCTTTAAGCTTCAAAAATCAGGCACTTAAAATGGTATGCTTTGCATTTTGGTCCAAATAATTAATCTTAACGCTGTGGTTTGTATATTGTTTGACTGTGTCTTTTAAGACTTCATGAGTTAAAATTTTATTCAAATTATTAAGTAGCGAAAGGGTGGAAACCTAAAACCACTATGGGGTTTAGAAGCTAGTGATTAGGTTTACAGAAAGTCAAGTGAGGCCCTCCATGACTGAATCCCACTGACTATAAAAGTCCAGAAAAGTCACACCTATGCCTGTGCTCGTCCTGTCTTTTGCCATGTGACAGTTTATGGCCTCTGGGATCCTCTCAGGAACAAAAATATCACCTGGTGCTGTGCCCCATCCTTGAACCAGACCACGAACCAAAATAAACCTCTTTTCTTTTTTCTTTTTTTTTTTTGACAGGCAGAGTTCTTCCTTACGTTGGTTCACCCCCCAAATGGGGGCTATGGCTGGCACTGGGCCAATCCAAAGCCAGGAGCCAGGTGCTTCTTCCTGCTCTCCCATGTGGGTGCAGGGCCCAAGCACCTGAGCCATCCTCCACTGCCTTCCCAGGCCACAGTAGAGAGCTGGACTGGAAGAGGAGCAACCGGGACTAGAACCCAGAGTGCCAGCGCCACAGGTGGATGATTAGCCTAGTGAGCCGCAGTGCCGGCCAAGAAACCTCTTTTCTTTATAACTTACTTAGTCTGTAGTACTGTGTTATTATCAGCGGAGAACAATTTACAAATTAACTTATTGAGGTTTCTTTTAAATTGGTCATGATAGTACCTGATGTATAGATACTAACTAAAATGCTCTAACAGGTAAGGAATATGTGGCAAATATCCATATTGGAGGTGCTGGCACCATGGCGCAGTAGGTTAATCCTCCGCCTGTGGTGCCAGCATCCCATATGGGCGCTGGTTCTAGTCCCAGCTGCCCCTCTTCCAATCCAGCTCTCTGCTGTGGCCTGGGAAAGCAGCAGAAGATGGCCCAAGTCCTTGGGCTCCTGCACCCGCATGGGAGACCTGGAAGAAGCTCCAGGCTCCCGGCTTCGGATTGGCACAGCTCTAGCCGTTGCAGCCACCTGGGGAGTGAACCAGCGAAAGGAAGACCTCTCTCTCTCTGTCTCTCCCTCCCACTGTCTGTAACTCTACCTCTCAAATAAATTAAAAAAAAAAATCCATATTGGAATATTGTTTAGCCAGAAAAAGAATGAAATCTATAGCAGCAAAATGGATGGAACTGGGAGTGATTACATTAGGTGCAGTAAGCCAGACACAGAAAGACAAACAAAACATATCTTCTTTTACATGTGGAACTTAGAGACTGGCAAGGGTGGAGAAGAGGGATAAAGAGAGATTAGCTAAAAGATAGTAAAACACAGTTAGATAGTGAGAATAGGTTCTAGTGTTCCACATCACAGTGAGGTTCCTATAGATCATGTTAATGTCTTATATACTGTAGGAAAAAAGAGGAGAGGAGCTGGTAGGTTCCAACTATAAAGAAAGCCTGGAGATGTAGGGATGCTGAGAGTCTGATTGTATCAGTGTAGGCCACATGAACATGCCAAAACACTGCATTCTACCCTATAAACATGTAACATTATTACATTTTAATCAAAAAAATAAAGTATGCCTGCTAGGCAAACAGTGCAGATAATTGTATCAATTAAGTATCAGAGAAATATATAAATTATAATTTTCTTTGGTAATTTTTAAATATGTCCTTCAGTGATGCTAATCCTGTAAATGTGATAAACATCTAGTTCCAATTGGGACATATATGCATACTTTTTCATACTCTGGTTACTGAGTGATTTCTCAGGTGTGAAAAAACAACTGAATTATCCGTTCTGTAGAATCACAAAGATTTCAAATAAATTTTAAGACACTTTCCTATGATGAGATTACTGTGTTAGTCTTGGCTTTAAATGTAACACTCTGATTGATCAGATTACTTCCAGTGTAGGCTTTAATCTTGTTTTTGGCTCCTGAAATCCTAACTGAATCTATCTTTTTCTATTAGTAACTTAAAGAACAATAGTATTTTGAAATTTAAAGTTACAATTTTAAAACTCACATGAATATTACCTTGTTTACTAGATAGCAAATTTGAAGTCCCAGATGTGTAATACACATATAACCTTAGTTAGGCAACCTCTGGGTCACAACTTTGCATACAACCCCAAAAGAAAAGGTATCAGTAACATCCAAACTGTTTAATAAACAGGCTTCAGATAACAAACCAGAGTTGAATATTCCCTAACTAGGGAGAGTAATTCACAATAGGCTAAATATTTGTGAGTTTTTCACATAAATTTTAGATGAGAAAATGGAATTGTAACTTGTATACTGATAGATTCTTACATTGAAAAGTAAGGGGAAAAATAAGCAAACCAACAAGAAGGGAATATACTAGCCTATTTCCCCAAAGGGCGTAGGAACCCAAATAAATCAGAATTTTCAAGTTAAAAAAATTAACAAATTTAAATTTTGCATGCCACAAATAGAGATGGAGTTCGTATATAATCTTATTTTAACTTTACAAATTGAAAAATACCAAAGGACAACAATAAAATTGTGGCCCGGACTGGCTAAGCAGCCAACAAAGAAATGCAATTAGTAACAAGGCAAACTTAGACTATGAACATTTTCTATGTTGACCAGTGGTGTCTAATGGAACCTTCTGTAATAACAGAAGTATTACATAAAATCTAGGATCAAATTATAACCCTAACCAATACTAACCTAAAACCTCTGACTGAGCCTTTATCCTCCAATACTAATCCTGGCCGTGGAGCAGTTCACATCTAGCATCATATCCTAGGAAATGTCTCACAGGCATTGTAATGAACTGAATGAGTAGTAATCATTATAATAAGAATTCATTTAAGAGGATTTTGAGCCAGTTTGGTAAAATAAAAGAAGGTTCATGTCCTAGCCCTGATCTATCCTCCACACAAAGCTAAAGACCAATGTAAAATGAAATAACTCAGCAAATAATAACACTTCAGAGACACTCAGAGCATGCTAGAAAATAATAAAGAAGAAAGAAGGATTTTTCTGTTGGCACTTTCTAATTATTTCCAACAACTCCTTAGAAAAATTACTAAGAAGTAAATTTATCAAAGACTTTCGTACTGACTTCTGACAAGTGAAGGCAAGGAGTGGAAGGAGAAGGAAAGGATCATCTTGTTTCTCTGTAAATTCAAAACTGGCTTCATCAAAACATGTAGGTATGGTTGTTTTTGTTTAAATACAATGAAAAAGGAACTTGCAGATCTTATTTCAGAATTCATTTTTCACTTGGCCAGAAAACTGAGAAGGGAAATGTGGTACCACACACCAGGAATGTGAACTGAGCCTGCCAATTATTATGCTCAACTAAAAGCACATCTTGGCGGGGAAACCTGAAATTAGCTCAACCATTCTAGGCACTGGTTACAGAAATTATGGAGAATAGATTATACTTTTCCTGGGGGAAGAAACCCATAGGTAGGCCTTGAAATTCAGATTCTGCATTGGACTTCACACAAACTACTCTGTAAAGTGGCCATGAGCAAGTCATGAGGCCGGCAACGTGGCATAGGAGGTTAAGCATCCTGCTGCCGCGCTGGCTTCCCATACAGAAGTCAGATCGAGTCCCGGCTGCTCCACTTCTGATCCAGCTCCCTTCTAATGCACCTGGGAAAGCAGGGGAAGATAGCCCAAGTCCTTGGGCCCCTGCACCCATGTAGGAGACCTGGAAGAAGCTCCTGGCTCCTGGCTTCGGATTGGCACAGCTCTGGCCATTGCAACCACTTGGGGAGTGAACCAGATGATGGAAGACCTCTCTATGTCTCCTGCTCTCTCTAACTCTGCCTCTCAAGTAAATAAATAAATCTTTAAAAAAAAAAAAAGCGGTCATTTCACATGCAAGCCTAGCTTCTCTGTCTTTAAAATGTCAATAATGAAACATTTTTAAGATTACTGTAAGAATATATTAGTAAGAATCATGTAAATTGTATAGCATAAAGCTAATATACAATAGATCCATTAACTTTCTTTTGTCTTTTTTCAGATACTGTATGAGAAAATGAAAACATACTTAAATGTAACCAAACTTTTAATCTTAACATATTTCACAGTTTTCTTATCCTATACTTCTATCTGGCTAGAAAAAGAAAAAAGATATCTACTGAGTAACAGCAAGAATTTCAATGTCAACTGATTTACAAAGTGGTACAGTATAATTAGGAAATTCGTGAGTCAAATTCCTGTTTATGCCTGTGCTGTAAAAGCTAATCATTTGTTTGTTTTCCATAAGAAGGACTTGATTAAAGCCTCTAGCGGCAATAATTAAACAACCCTCTACTTGAAGGATGCAGGCTCAGCTCTGACTGTGGTGTGCTAAAACCCACAATTAATGCATAGGGATGAGTATAAATTAACAGATGGGTGTAAATTACACTACGGTGCAAATGCAGGTTTCCTTTTCTGAGAACTGCTTCAGTATTTTCTAATAATCATCGCACATTATACATTCAGCCCAGTGTAACATCAACATGTAGCCATAATCTAGATGAGGGTTTAGCAAACTTGTCAAAAAGGGTCAGATAGTAAATATTTGAAGGTTTGCAGGCTGTATTTTCTCTATTGCAACATTTAACACTGTCAGTGTAGTATGAAAGCAGTTAAACACAATACATAAACAAGTACATATGACTGCATTCCTATAAAACACTATTAAAAAGAAAAGAAGCTGGCAGTGAGTCATTTTGGACTAGAGTACATATCTTGCCTAACCTTGAACCATATTTTACTGACTGTTGATCTATATACTGTTTCCTAGGTAATACAAAGTTAATATTATCTTAGAATATCGGTACCGATAGTACCTCACATATTCTGTCTCACATACAAATTAGAAAAAGGGAAAAAAAGAACATGACAGACTGAATTTACCTCACGAATTTGTTGGGGAAATCAAATGATTTAAAGAATTAAAAGCATTTGAAAAACAGTATATATTTATTTGTAAAGTATCATTTTTGTTATGATAAGTACTATAATTAACTGTTGCTCTTTAACTCCTTAGTATTTTAAAATTCCTAGAAGTCACAAATATTCTGAAATAATCTCAAATAATGTAAATTTCATAAAACTCACCCACAGTCATTCTAGTAATTTTAGAATTTCAGAAAGACCAGGTAAACCCAGCAGAGTATGGGATTACCATCTTAAGGCAGCAATTTCAAAAATCACTCCCAAGATACATTACTCCTGACAGATATTTGTCAAGAAGTCTTTGATCAGTAAGTTTGAAAACACTACATGTGACACTATCAACATGAGTTTACTCTGTGAACATTAGTACTAACTAAATATTTCTCAAGGAATTAGTGACAAATAAGTTGGGAACACTTACACCTTTCTTTCAAAGATCACAGTATATAATGACAAATTGAAGATGCTAAGATGTACCAAAATAAATAAACTATGCCTTTATCCAACACAGTATTTCCCAAATTTATTTTCTGCAGAGATTCTTTATTTTGTGAGTGAAGCCTATGAACAGAGTTCCCTAAAACACTCCCTAGGAAAATTATCTTACACTTCAGATGATTATATCCCTTCATTCTGGGCATGGGGAAACGGCTCCACTAAATTCACATTGAACAGTATGAAAGCATTCAGCCTCGACATACATTACATTTGTGAGTCTTTACACTGGAATTTTTACCTGTAAACAATCATACAGAAACTAACCAAATGTGTAAAATGATATAAGCAGAACATTACACTCACCTCAAAATATTTTAAGAGATGCAAAATATATCCCACACATCAGATACCTGTGATTTGAACTTTGAAAAGAAACAAAAATCATATCCATTGGCGATACTATCATGATAGAGACTTAAATAACTGTGCTGATGGCAGTGAAATCCATTAAAATACAAATAATTCTTGCTTTTGCTGAATATTGCTTGAACTGTCCAGCAGGAAAGAAGGTAGAAAAAGAACTGCTTAGTTCATCATTTTCATATACATGGACAGTTTCCTACCTAGTAGATTCCTTCTGATGACTTTTTCTCACATATTTAATCAAAAGAGGCAGTACCACAGGCAAACACCTACTGGGTATTGATTATACGAATTATGGTGCAACTTTAATTTCTCAATGTCTCTTTCCTGTGCAAAGAGAAATTGCTTCTACAACAAAGATGCATTTTTTCTCCTAACTATGGACATGGATACTAAAAATTGAATCTGACTTCTGGAACTAAACATATAAATTAATCAAAATCAATTTATAACTAGAGAAAATAAAGATATAACGTATCCATTTTCCAACGTCTTGCAGTCTAGCATAAACCTGTGACATGTAATAGGCATTCAGTGAGTGTTTGGTAAATGAATAAATGAGACAAAATAAGCTGTCAACTACTTAAAAATAGTATTATTTCTAAATAACATTTATTAAATAATGTTAAAACATATTCTTATACTGATTAGCAAGTAATTAAAAAGAACTGAAATAACAAAATGATAATGTTTTACTACAGTTAATCAATTAATACCACAACCACTCTTTTCCCATGCATGGTGATGAAGAACCAAGGTATGATAAGGTAGATAAGATAATACATACATCAATGATACACAGACACCAGGCATAATAAACTTTTTATTGTAGTACTTAAATTTTATTGCGGAGTCCACTTTAGTATTTGGAAGCATTAAAATCATCAATACAAATTCAACATCATAAAATTCCCTTGCAAAGCAAAGCAACAGAACAATCCCTACATAAATGCATGGGGAAAAAGTATATATCCAAACGCCACCACTGATAGAAAAGCTATGAGGACTTTCCCCCATTTCTAGTTAAATATATGTGTATAAAAACTTTATTGCTTTGTGCAACTTAACAATATACCTTGTAAATTTTTACACTAATAAAAGCAAAGAAGCTTGTTTTTTGTCACTCTGAATATGTATTTGACAAGCTTATGCAATCTACAAAATATTAGTCCCTTTTTCTTCTGTCAGATAACATAGTTCATACCATATTCCTTTGCCATTTATGAATCATTCACTTAAAACAAGTTAAAACTCCTTTTTCCATGTAATACTAGCAATTTTTTCTTTTCATTTTATTTAAAAATATATTAATATCTCAAAACATATTTCTCAGGACATGCTTATAATGCTTAGGGCTGTAGATACTACATTTTCTTTCAATGGGACAAGAAAAGCCATATGTTATTAAGTGTACTTCAAAAGGTTTCCTGAGGTGATTTTTCCCTTTTTCCTTAATGCAGATACCTTGCAACATTTTAATACTGACAACTTTTTAAGTCGTCATATGACTGTTATTTATTATGGAACAACTGATAGACTCTTCTGTGGCAATTTGAAGAGATAAAATTGCACAAAACTAAGCCAGGTATTATTTGAAAACATTTATATGCACTAAACATTGCTAATTACCAAATACTTTTTACATGTGCATTGGCAAGACAACATATTAAATAAGAAAACACTTCAACCAAATTGTGCAAGAAATACGATTACAATTAGTATTGTACTTACTATATTTTAAGTACTTGTTAAACTCCTGGAATAGAACCTAATTGATGCATAATAATTAGCTAAATTATTGTATTAAAATATAACACCAATAAATTAATTAAGAATCAAATTATAACTGCTGATGGCCAGATTATTTGCCTAGGGTGTGCTCCTTTAAGATTCACTTGTTGCTGTAGATTTGCTGGGTTCTATCTCATTGCTTTAGGACTTATTAGCAAGAATAATTCTGCTGATTAACAGAACATCTGATACACAGTGACCCTTTAAGTTCAGAGTAGTTTCCTAAGGTAATAGGAAGAAGTAATAACTCTGAACCTCAGAGCAGCCACACGATAGATAGCTCTCTCCTAGGCAGCTGCTAATTGAACCCCCTTTTTGATTATCCTTCATAGTCAAGACATCGAATGGCATTAAAGATGATTTTGAGCTGTATTCTTAAAAGAACTACTAGATTATTTCCAAGTTAGGGGTAACAAAAAAAGACAATTTCCCCTAGAGAGACTCAGAACACTGACTCTCTTGAGTAGTTTTACTCATAACTTCAATATGACTTGTCTACAAATTTTAGGTCTGCTAGCTAACCTTAACTACAGAAGCTAATAATAAGGACCCAAGAAAGATATGCTAGCTCTGTTTTATACACACAAAAGAATAAATACAATTAATTAGTTCAGTGTTTGTTTAAAAGTAGATTTGAGCCAGGGTTCTGCCAGCAGGAATGAGAAGAGCCTGAAAACACTTGATTACTATCAGCTTCTCTTCCAATTGATCTAAAATACATAAATAAATGTAATTTCATATCCTCATTTCCAAAATAACACCTGGGGCTCAAAAGAAAAGGGAAAAAATGACTCTATTCAAGCACGCAATAGTAATTTAAAATAGGAATTGAATGAAACAAACAGGATGAATGTGTTTTGCTTTAAAAAAGTGTCTAATTTAGTCACTTACCTTTCATATCAATTCTGATGTTCCCAAGTGTCAGAAAGGACATCAAGAAACAGACTGAACAGTTTACACATACTCATACTGAAACACACTATTTCAAAAAACAACATTATTAATACAGTTAATGAAATAAAACTGAGAAATAAAAAGGATAGGGAAGGCCAGAGTGCTGAAATGATCATTTGTTTTGTCTCCAGAATGAAAAAGTCATCCTCACTCTCCTTTCTCCTGGCACAATCCAGACATCCTGCACCATTTTGCCCTGGTAACACGTTTCTGAGCAGGATATATGTGGTGGTTTCATTCCTACGCACACCTTCATTCTCCTTAGAGCTTTTCATGGTTTCTGTCAGGAAACAATCTTCAGACCACTTCAAAACTTTGGAGTTAAAATAAAAAATTCTCTGAAGAGCTTTTTACTAGCGTAGCCAGAACTCGACATGCACTAGTGTTTGCTAACCTTGAATTTCAGAAGTCAGAAATATCTACAGATGCATGGTTCCAGAGCCACAAATGGACTTTTCTTGATATTTATCTATGTCTCACTCATTTCTCTTCTAAGTGTGTATTGGCAAGGGAGACTATGGGAAAACTATACCAGATTGAGGACTGTACCGTCTTCTGTGACTCTTTGCTAAATTATATAATTGTGAAAGAAGGCATTAACAAAAACAAGGATGAACATACAAACGATATTACTTATGTGCTAAGTAGAATATGAACACCAGTTCGAGTCCTGGCTGCTCCAATTCTATACAGCTCTCTTCTGTGCCGTGGGAAAGCAGCAGAAGATGGTCCAAGTCCTTGGCCCCTGCATTTGCGTGGGAGACCAGGATGAAGCTCCTGGCTTCTGGGTTTGGATTGGCCCAGATCCAGCCATTGCGGGCTTTTGGAGAGTGAACCAGTGGATGGAAGACCTTTCTCTCTTTCTTTCTCTTTCTTTCTTCCTTTCTTTCTTCCTTCCTTCCTTCCTTCCTTCCTTCCTTCCTTCCTTCCTTCCTTCCTTCCTTCCTTCCTTCCTTCCTTCCTTTCTTTCTCTCTCTCTCTCTCTCTCTCTCTCTCTGCCTCTGCCACTTCGTAATTCTGCCATTCATATAAATGAATAATTCTTTAAAAAATGTATAAGCAGGCCAATTTATCTGCCTTGTTCTCGTTCGTTTTTTCAAAATACACATTTGACAGTTCAGAGTGGCTTTCACTGGAGATAGATGTTAACTTAGTGAATCCAAGTTAACTCACAAGTTTCTTAAAGAATCAATAAAGCAAAATCTTAGAATCGAAATTGAAGACTGCACATGCAAGAGTGTGAGTGTGTGTATGTGTGTGTGTATGTCTGTGTGTTTTGCTACTGATCCTTAGAGTTGGGTAACTCTTAAGTACAGGGACTGTTCTGTGCATTGCAGGACACCAAGCAGCACCGCTGGCATGTCTCCATTAAACGCCAGTAGCACACCACTTAAAATTACCGCCAATTCTAGACTTAAAGGCAAAACTTTTTCCTAACAATGAGCACAGGCATAAAATATGTTTATTATATGCTTAGCATCTATGCCAACAATGATGTATAGAGAGTATTTTGTTTAATATCCATAGACACAATAACTTTATTTCTAATTGTAATTTTCATTTTACAGAAAACTAAGAGAAATCTCAGAGATATTTTTTAAACTGTGAGTTTTTGTCTATAATAGCTGGTTAGTGAAATTATGTCAATGTTTTAGAAACATAGCTTTTATAAAATATTTCTTTCACTGATATATGGTATAAATTTAATCAAACCTTAGTTTTGACTTGTCAACACATACATAGAGGTCTCTCTATGTATCAGTGATAATACATTAGGAACGAATGTGTTCGTTTTATTAAATTGCTTAATAAGAACAGTTTTAGGCTGGCACCGTGGCTCACTAGGCTAATCCTCCACCTGCGGCGCTGGCACCCCGGGTTCTAGTCCCGGTTGGGGCACTGGGTGCTAATCCCAGTTGCTCCTCTTCAGTCCAGCTCTCTGCTGTGGCCCAGGAAGGCAGTGGAGAATGGCCCCAGTGCTTGGGCCCTGCACCCACATGGGAGACCAGGAAGAGGCACCGGGCTCCTGGCTTCGGATCGGCACAGCACTGGCCGTGGTGGCCATTAGGGGAGTGAACCAGCAGAGGGAAGACCTTTCTGTCTGTCTCTCTATAACTCTCTCTCTGTCTCTCTCTCACTGTCTAACTCTGCCTGTCAAAATAAATGAATAAAATTAAAAAAAGAACAGTTTTAGATAAAGCTTGGGAAAGGGCAGGTTCAAAGATCAGGATATTTTCTGGGAGATGGGCCTTAAGAACAAATAAAAGGCAAAAGAAGATGGGAGGTAAGGAGACTGACTGAAGGCAAACAGTGTCAGTGGCAGCAAGTTGACTGTGAAAGGAAATGTCAGTATTTCAAATGACAGCAGGAGAGAAACACATTAAGTCTTACTCAGTTTAAATTAAACTTGACTTGCCTCCTATTCAGTTCTCAAAGTGGGGCAGTACCATAGTAGAGGCACAAATCTTGTCCAGCTGTGACTGCATATGCATACATGGCTTCCACAAGGGTCAGATGAGGGAGGGCTGTACTGACATTCAGTAGGTAGGAGTCAGAGGTTATAGATGCCTTAAAACGCAAAGGACAGTTCAGTATGCTTCAGATTGCTCTGGAATCTTCCTTTGAATATGTATCTAGATGAAGAATTTGTTTATCATATTCTAAGCCTAGAATCTAACTTAAAGTAAATGAACATCAGTGTTTTTGGCATCCTTTGGCATCCACTGTTTTTTGTTTGTTTTTCCCAGAATGCAATCACCATGTAAACTTATAGAAGTTAAAAATTTACTTGCCTGGAAATTTACCAAGAATTGCTCACCATCTCAAAAAAAAATATGTGACTAACTTCAAAACCACTTATGGTATGAGTCACCAATACAACACACCTCCAAGTAGTGTGTGAATGTGGCTTCATATTCTTCATGCTTCTACATTTAGCTCCAAGCAGCTATCTCTTTATGTCTTCTATTATTCACATACCTGAACATTTGCATATTGTGATACACAACTTTACTCATATTTCTCCTTTACATTGCCATCATAGAATTGTATTGATTTATAAATTTATACATTATAGAATCTATGATATCTATCTTATTTAATTGGATTATGTCATCTATTGGCCTTTCTTAACAGATTCTATAAAAATACTGAATATTAAACCTTGGTAAAGTTTTTGTCTTTTCTGGCACATATGAATATAAAAAAAAAAACATAATTAACTTAAATGCCCATTGTTTGTAGAAACAGACCTGATAATTTAGAGAAAAGAGAATCTGACAATATAGAACTCCTCAATATGAGATGTTTTAGTAAATAGCTTTGTCTATCATGCTGAACTCTTTCATTAGATTTTATTAAGAATTGGTCATATACTAGGCACAATTGTGTGTGACAGAGATAAAGCACTGAAATATGATCTATGTTATTGTAGTCTTCATTTACTTGAGGAAGATGGAAAGTAAAAATAAACTAGGAAAGCGAAATGCCTTTGGTCAGTGTGCAGAAGCATATTTCAAAGTATTGTTTTATAACAGATTAATATCAGGCCTAACTATCCAATCTAGCCAAACATCACTTCTTCAGTGAAGTTCATGTATTTTCCACTCTGAATCATATTCTACCTTCCCTGATCTTACTAGATCACAGGGAGCTTCAGTTCCACCTTCCCACTTTCATACTCTGCCATTTTAAGTCCTTACTAATAGTGGGGAACGTTCCCATTCAGAATAAGCTGTCCAAAGGAGGAAACTATGCCATATTCTTCTTTGTGCCCATCAAGTGCCCAGCAGAATGCTATAGGCAGGAAACGATCATAAATAATTCATAAATATGGAAGAGTGAATACCAAGAGAGATGAGTATGGTCACCTTGTCAAGCACAGTGCAGACAAATGGGAGATTTAAGAAATAGACTCTGACTTTCCCTTATAATTAATTTATACTTCCTGATAGAATGTAAATTAAGGTAAGCATGGATCCATTATCAATAGAAGATCCCTTGAACAGTGTTCAAATCCTGATTCAGCCATATATTATCATAACCTTTCACAAAGTCATCAATGCCTTCGAGCCCTAGTTTCTTCACAGATAACACTAAAACTTTATGATGTTATTGCAATGTTTTTCAGAATACAACTTCGGATCAACAACTGTCACTCATTTCCAATTCTCTGATTTAAGGATTGTACTTCCTAACTGTAAGCAAATTGTATAGGTATTCTATATGTGATTGAGCGATATGAAATACATCATACAAATATATCACGTGGACTCTCTAAAACAATGAATTAGAAAAAAAGATGCTACAATAAGACAAACGAATCCTATGTTCATATATATTTTTTTTTTTTTTGACAGGGAGAGTGGACAGTGAGAGAGACAGAGAGAAAGGTCTTCCTTTGCCGTTGGTTCACCCTCCAATGGCTGCCGCAGCCGGCGCACTGCGCCTATCCAAAGCCAGGAGCCAGGTGCTTATCCTGGTCTCCCATGGGATGCAGGGCCCAAGCACTTGGGCCATCCTCCACTGCACTCCCTGGCCACAGCAGAGAGCTGGCCTGGAAGAGGGGCAACCGGGACAGAATCCGGTGCCCCAACCAGGACTAGAACCCGGTGTGCCGGCGCCGCAAGGCGGAGGATTAGCCTATTGAGCCGCGGCGCCGGCCTCTATGTTCATATTTAACTGTGAAATTTGAGTCATACCAGTTGCCATTACAATGTATACTATGTATAGGTTAAAAAATATTTTTGAAGGTAAAATGCTCTACGCTGGAGATAAAATGTGGAGCTTCATTGACTTTTTAAAATGTTAAATTGCTGAAGCAATATTCTCTAAATTTTCCAGGTAGGAACTCCTTATGCTCTACACCCCTTCATACATGCACAAAAAAGCACATACTTTTTAAGGGTCCCCAAAGGCCTAAAGCATTCAAAGTTGATCACACATGAAATAGGGAACAGACAGTCTCAACTTAGTGGAGGATGTAATCAATAAAGTTCCAACTATCCTGGGAAAGAAGAAGAGTGGGTAGGAAGGAGATCCAAGGAGTAGAGACGTACACAGTGGACATAGCTCCAGGGGAGCAAAGTAGCAGGCAGGGAAAAGGAAGAATGACTTTGGCAACATGGATTGGGACTTTGAGCCTGCGATTCAAGATTTAACATCAGTTCTTCATAATCTGGAAATCAAAACAGAGATGGTATTTCTGTAATTTGTCTCTAGTAGATTCCTTCCAAATAAAGGTTCTTAGTTTACTAAAATCAGGATTCACCGTTAGAGCAGGACAAGTTTTTGGTACCACCTGCCTGGGTCAGAATACAGGATGGTCCCAGAATCCAGAGGTTCGTGTGCAGCTCTTTCGATAAACAAACTTAGCCATGAAGACTCATTGTATTGGCACTGTTGCACTTACATAGAGTGTGTAGCAAGTGAAGAACGACAGCTGGGAATGTGAACCAAGGGAAAGAACCAAGTGCTGTTTTCATTCTCATTCATATCCTTTCATTCTCATTCATTCATATTCATTCATATTCTCTCTCTCCACAATGACATACTGACCTGGTTAGAGAAGTTGCATTTTAATCCCCAACCGACCTGGGTCACTATTCAGATGATAAGAAATATGAGGCAAAGCCTGCACATAATTATATTCTAGAGATGTTGTAAGCAGGATGAAAATCATACTTCACAAACCTGTTAGTAAATAAAAAACCAGGAAAAGCCCAGTCCTGTCTGCCACCAGCAGTGTACAGTTACAGCTCTTCAGTGGAGTTCAAAGAGTAATTATAGAGAAGTGAGTTAAATAAGTGGTTGTTACATAGCATTTAAGGCAGTAATCTACTTAGCTACTGTGTTGCTACTTTAAGATGAAAATTTAAAAGTAGACTTTTTAAAATGTGACATTGCAAATATGCCCGTTTAAAGGTGAATTTTGTTAATAAAGCATGATTGAAAGCTTCTCAAATGTTCTTTAAGCTATGCCTAAGGATAAAAAAATATAAATATCAGTATTAGAAAAGTGCCATTTTAAGGAGAGGGAACGGGAGATGGGAGGGTTGCAGGTGGGAGGGAAGTTATGGGGAGGGGAGCCACTGTAATCCATAAGCTGTACTTTGAAATTTATATTTGTTAAATAAAAGTTTAAAAAAATAGAAAAGTGCCATTTTAAACATTCAGAAACTGCACAGAGAGGTTAAGCAACTTATTTCAAACCAAACAGCTAGATAATGGCTGAACTGAGATTTCAAGTCAACCCCAGTGGATTGACATGACAAGCTGCTGCTTTTTTCATCTCCTAAAACATTTGTGTAGAGAATGTAACACTTCATCTCCAAGCAGCACTTAGCACTGAGTCTGGCAAACAGAAATTGCTTGATAATTCTATGAGTGGTGAATGATCGAATAAATAAAGGAATAAATTTTGTAGTATCTCCAACCAGTTCTATAGCAGCAGACTCGGGAATAGGGCCAAAGCTTCCCTAGAGACTTGCCAGACAGGAGCTGGATTAGTAAAATTCATGAAACACATTTGTGGGAAAACAGCACTAGAAAACCAGCATAGGTCACTGCCCCAGAAACTCAGATGCTCTTCAGGCATTTGTAGAGAACATGCGAGTTAGTTCTGACAGAGAAGCAGGGTTGATATATACCACTAGTATTTTGCTTATTAATGTGATAGGTCTAAAACAAGATTTAAAATGTAAGACTTGATATTTACCACAGCTCAATTTTCCACACAGTCTTCTAGGTGACGTACAAATGTATAACTCATGCTGTCCAAACACAAACTCTGTGCAGGGGTACTGTATCATCAGCCCATAATTACATGGGTCGGGGTGGAGGTCAGAAAGATCAGGTCTCTTCCACAGAATCCATCAGCAGAGGCAGCCACACCACAGAGTCTACATCCTTACCACATCACTGTGTTAAGCCTTACCATTACTAAGAATGCCATCATAAAAAATGCAATTAGAGCTAGATGGGGTTCAATCAAGTTAGCTAAAATGTTATCAAATTTGGAATATCAAAGAAACTATTGTACAATAATCCATTCTTTAGATATGTACCCTTTTGGAAACTACTGCATGATCAAAAATAAGAATTCAGTAATACAATTTGTTGGTCAAGAAGGTACATGCGGTCTCAAGATCAGCTTAGTTTCCAATTTTGGCTTTGACACTAAATATCCATGTGTCCCTCAGGAAGAATTTATCTCAGATTCATTGTTTTAGGATACAAAAGGGGAATTTTAATTACACTTTTCTTATAGTTCTGGTGAGGTTATTAATTTCTCAACTAGAGGAGGCAGTGCTCGATGAGGCATTTTTGTTTATCATAATTTGGAGTGCTGTTACTGGCATCTGCTAAACCGGGTCAATGGTGTTGTGCTGTTAAATACCCTACAATGCAGAAAACAGCCCCCACAACAAAACTTATCCAGCTCAAAAAGTCAATAAAGCTGGTAAGCTGGAAAACCCTGGAAAATGTACATTTGTGATATGCCTGGCATAATATTAGCAATCAATAAATGCCAGACTGACTTTGGCTTTAATGCATGCACAAAATGTGTGGGATAATTTAGTTTGAAGTCTGTAATACTAAAGACTAAAGGATTTTTATTCCTTTTTTTTAAATTCAGGAAAGAAAAAGTGATTTCAAATGACCTAAGTGTTTGAATTCTTTTATGAATTTTTTTCTCCTGATTCCTCATCACATTAAATTAAACTGAGTTTTAAACGACATTTAAAACAATTGGAAACATAAGATATCACTGTGGCCCAGAAATCTTGGTGGCTTATATACAGTTTATTGTGTCTACTTGGAACAGTGGAGAAAATTTCAATAATTGAAAATACAGGAATTCACTGAAAGGTTACTTTTTCAGGTAAAAACTTCCCATTCCTCCCTCCCTGTTGAGGAGGTACTATGTAACACTAAACACTGGAAAACAGAATCTTCTGTTTACCTTGCTCAACTGCACTGAGCATCTGTCTTTCTGAAGCAAAATTCTGTTTGAATTTTGTTTGTTTTATACTGAAAGAGTGGTCCTAGAAATTGGACTATTTCCTTGGAGTAGCTGAAGAGATGGCAATGAGAAAATGTGGTCAATGGAACAGGAGATTTCCACATTCAATAGTGAAGACAGTTGTGAAGTAACACTCCATGACTTGGAAGTTCACCCAAACAAGCCTCTTGCTTACACAGCATTGTGCTGTATATAAATAAGAACCAGAGATTTAAATAATACCAGCTTTTGTCAACTAGTATCTCTAAGCCTTCATTTCAGCTCTCAGAAGATATATGCTATTTTCAAATTGGCATCATCCATCCCTTCTTGCTTTTGTATCTACTAGAAACATGTCCTTATAAAAACTAGACATAGGCATTGGAGCTGGCAGTCAAGATGCAGCTTGGGATACACACATTCCTATTAGAGTGGCTTAGTTCAAGTCGCAGCTCTGCTTCCAATTCCAGCTTCCTCATAATGCTCACTATGTAAGGCAGCAAGTGATGGCTTAAGTGGTTGGGTCCTGCCACTCACACGGGAGACATGCATTGAGTTCCTAGGTCCTGGCTTCAATGTGGCCCAGCCCTGGCTGTTGTGGATATCCCAGGAGTGAACCAGTGGATAGGTGTGAACCAGTAATGGAAGTTCCATTTGTTTCTCAAACAAAATAAACAAAAATTTTAAAAACTGTAAATAACTGGTTGATACTACTATAAATGGATTTTTAAAAATCACTTTCAGAGTATTTGTTGCTACTTTATAGAAAATCAACTGATTTTTGTATATTGCTCTTGTATCCAGCAACACTGTTGAATTCCTTAGCTCCATAGTTTCTTTTGGGTCCTTCAATTAAAATTGTCAATACTCAAGAGAATTCCATCTCTAAGCAGAGATTTTTTTTTCTTTCTTTCCAATTTGGATGCTTATTTCTCTCTCTTACCTAATGACCCTGGCTAGCAGTCCAAGTACAAAGATGAACAGAAATAGCAAAAGCAAGCATTCTTGTATTGTTTCTCACATTAAGGGAAAAGCAGTCAGTCAGTATTCAGTTTAAGAATGATCTCAGCAGTGAATTTTCCATACACGATCTTTATCAGGTTGAGGAAATTTCTTTATGCTCCAAGTTTGCCATTGCAGTGACAATTTCCAAAAAGAAAGCAACATTGCATTCTAAATCCCTGAGTCATAATGTAGTATCATTTTATATGCTATTGGATTCTACTGAATTGTAGTTTATTTAGAAGTTTTGAATCTATAGTCTTAAGAGTAACTGATAGCTTTCTCTTGTTTAACTTACTGAAATTTAATACCAGTATAACAAAACAAACAAAAAAGCCAGACAGATAAAAGCAAGTGCTAGTCTGGATGTGGAAAAATTAGAGATCTGGGGCTGGCGCTGTGGTGAGGCGGGTTAAGCCCTGGTCTGAAGTGCCGGCATCCCACATGGGTGCCGGTTCTAGTCCCGGCTATTCCTCTTCCAGTCCAGCTCTCCACGATGGCCTGGTAAAGCAGTGGAAGATGGCCCAAGTCATTGGGCCCCTGCACCCATATGGGAGACTAGGAAGAAGCTCCTGGCTCCTGGCTTCTGATCGGCTCAGCTTTGGCCGTTGTGGCCATCTGGGGAATAACTAGCAGATGGAAGACCTCTCTCTCTGTCTCTACCTCTCTCTGTAACTCTGTCTTTCAAATAAATAAAATAAAATCTTAAAAAAAATTAAAGACCTTCTACAATGTTGATTAGAATGCAAAATAGTGTAGCAGACTATAGAACACTCCGTCAAGTTCTCAAAATGTTAAATATAGACTTACATTGACCTAGGGATTCTACTCTTAGTTATATAACAAAGATATTTGAAAACATAAGTTCGCACAAAAACGTGTGATGAACATTCACAGTATTATAATGCATGATAACCAAGACATGGAAACAACCAGATGTCCAACTGGATAAGCAAAACATGCTATATTCATAAAGGTGAATATTATTTGGCCACAAAATGGAATGCAGTACTAATCCAAGCTACAACATTAAGACATTTAGTGAAAGAAGGCAGACACAAAACATCTTATATTGTGTGATTCTATTCATATAAAGCGTCCTGAATAGGGAAGTACATGAAGTCAGAAAGTAGATTAAGATTTGCTAAGGGCTGAGAAGAGAATGTGGGAGTGACTACTAATGGCTATGTACTTTCCTTTTGGATAATGAAAAATGTTTTGCCATTAGGCCTGATCATTGTACAATGCTATAAATATGTTTAAATTCACTATCTTTCCATTTTAAAAGTGAATTTTACACTATGTAAATCATATCTCAAGCCACAAACATGCACACCACTGATTATTTCTGAATGTATAGAGTTTAAGACAAGAAACATTTTCTTATAGCCCATGGTAACATTCTGCTTTAACCAACGAAAACTTGAGGGCCTGAGAAATTAAATGACTTATTCAAAATCACAAAGTTACAATGTGAATTTCAAGAAAAAAATTATAGTCCTGGACTGCTTCCAGAACCATTTTCTTACATATAAAATTTATCTGATATTGAAAGCAGGGAAAAAGGGAAAACAAAACTAAAACAAAGCAACTACCTTCTTGACTCCTTCCCTGTTCTCAACAATTTTTCTTGCATGTCGTACTGTTTTTCTTTAACTTTTAACAAATGTCCTTTGATTCTGCTTATCTATCAGATGATGAAATAAATAAACGTCAGGCATTTGTCTGCATAAAAAGATTAGTAAAAAAGATTTTCCTCCAAAAAGGCACAAATTCTCTGTATCAGAAGGAGATAGAAGCTCTTCAAAGGATTTAATTCTTTTCCAGGCTTTCCTGCTTTCATTAGTTCCACTTCCCTCTCCTTCCTTCTCACCCTCATTGCCATTCTTCCTCTCTTCCTTTCGTAAATCACAATCTGACTTTTCTAAAATCCTTATCTCCTCTTAGAATAAACATAAAGGACATGTACTCAGCATTTAAAGGACTTGAAACTTACAGTCCTGTTTTTAACAAAATAAGTGAATCCTGTTACCAAAAACACTGAGAAGAATCCCAAGCAAGCGATGTTATTGTATAACAGGAGAAAACTTATAATTCTAATGAAATAAAGGAAGTGTATATGTCATCCACTGGAAAAAAATAAAAAACAGGCAAATCTATTAATTCCTAGTCTGTGCTTTTTAGTCAAGATTAAACGTTAACTTCTTTTGCCTGCACCCAGAGACTCCCAGGACCCAAAGAATCTATGTCACCTTGCATCAAGGCTGTATCAGGAGATTTCTAGGTCTCTTCTACTTAGTTTACAATCAAGATAGTTTCCAACAGAGTGTACTGTACTATTTACTCTCCACTAGAGGTATATTTAACCCAGCTTCACTTCTTGTATCAATGTTTAAAACTCAGGGCTGACTTTTTTTAGTGTCAAACTGAAATATGATTCCTTTGATAGTTATATTTGGAATGTTCCATTTTAGTTAGTCTAAAAAACCAACTAACATTGTTATGCTTTTAACTCTGCTATATAGAATGATGCATGGTTTTAAGTCTATTTGGGAAATTCTGAAGTTGCACACACACAAAGCAACGAGAGTACTTCCCTAGTGTGACTCAAATTACACTATTCTGAAGAGAAATAGGTTCTTAAAATCAGGGTAGTTGCACATTTCATGGAAGTGCTCAAACAAATATATGAGCTGAATGGACTATATGGTTTATGACAGCAACGTTTGCTGTGGTCTCACACTACAGCTTGGTAATTCGGACAGAATTTGATATTCAATATTCAATACTTTATTTAACCAGGAAAATAATCATTTTTGTAGAAATTTTAAAGATAAAAAAGTGAATATTTAAGTCATTTTTAAATGACATGTTTACAACATTAATAATTGTAGAACCTTACTTCTAAAACAGATTGGTCACCAACAAGACAGAGCTCCTTATTTCTTTGCTGTGGCTATAATTCAGTCACAGTTTAGAAATTTGTGACTTTGGAAAAGTGAATTAGTTCTTACTATGTCCAACTTTCCTATTTCAGTCTCTATAATGCATTTAAACATAGAGCAAAACATTTCTGGCAATGGCAAAAAAGTACATTTGCAAATCATTTTGTCAAGATTTCTATTCAAAATTAGAGTAATTCAAAATTAAACATATTTATGAAAACAAACCAGATTCTGTTTCTTGCAAATTTAATTCCTCGTATGTTAACAGATAAGATGTAAAATGTTCAAACAAAAACAACAGCAAATATAAACTAAATTCACAATCAAGTATATTTAAGAAAACTGCCATTCTTCACTGAGTTCCCACAGATTTTAACTTAGAAGTCAAAATATCATATAAACATAATACAATGTAAACAAAAACTATTAAGCACTTAATTAGTCCCACTGCTATCCCTTTTAGTAAACACTCCATAATTATAGCAACTTTGTTTAAAAAATTAGGAACTTAGTGGGGACAAGACCTATCTTTTGGCTACTCAACTATCTGCAGATACACTGACCTGATTATAAGACCTTAAAAATGATATGCTCATTACACACCCATTATAATATTGATTTCTGTCACCATCTTGTAAAATCACTTGAACCGGGATTGTGGCGTAGCAGGTTAATCTTAGATCTCTGGCGCCGGCATCCCATATGGGCGCCGGTTCAAGTCCCAGCTGTTCCTCTTCTACTCCAGCTCTCTGCTATGGCCTGCAAAAGCAGTAGAAGATGGCCCTGCACCCACGTGGGAGATCCAAAGAAAGCTCCTGGCTCCTGGCTTCGGATTGGCACAGCTGTGGCCATTGCAGCCAGTTGCGGAGTGAAACAGTGGATGGAAGACCTTTCTCTCTCTCTCTCTCTCTGTCTCTCCTTCTCTCCCTGTGTAACTCTGACTTTCAAAATAAATAAATAAATCTTAAATAAAAAAAAAAAAACTTGAACCAAGAAAACATCCTTATATGTAAGACAGATCTATCATATACTTTAAATAATGCTTCTATACTGACCAATGTCAATGTAATCATAAGATTTAGTGTTTACAAAGAAAGTACATGCTACAGATTAACACACACTTTAATCTATAGTAGCTACAGGAAATACTTAAATTTAGAAAGACTAATTTAAAAAGGGAGGGTAGGTTTTGGTATTGTGCCATAGTGAGTAAAGCTGCAACCTGTGATGTCAGCATCCCATATCGTGCAAGTTCGTGTCCCTAGATGTTCCATTTCCTATCCAGTTACTTGCTAATGACCTGGGAAAGGCAGCAGAAGATGGCTCAGGGGATTGGGCCCCTGATATCCATGTGGTAGACCAGGATGATGCTCCTGGCTCCTGACTTTGGCCTGGCCCAGCTCCCGCCGTTGCAGCCATATGGAAAAGTGAACCAACAGGTTCAAGATACCCACCCCCCCAGCCCCCGTCTCTCCCACTCTCTCTGTAACTTTCAAATAACCAAATTTAAAAAAAAAAAAAAAAAAGGGTAAACTGTTGTGGCACTCTGGGGTAAGCCATCACTTCATCCCATTTTAATAGTGTTACTCTGAGTCCCAGCTACTCTGCTTCTGATCCAGTTTTCTGCTAACATTTCTGGGAAGACAGAATGCGATGGTCCAGGTAGTTGGGTCCCCACAACTTAAGTGAGAAATCTGGATGGAGTCCACATCTCCTGGCTTCAGCTTGGGCCACTTCCTAGCTTATTGTGGCCATTTGGGGAGTCAATCAGCTGACTGAAGCTCTTGCAATCTCTCTCTCTTACCTCTCCTTTTTCTTTTCTCTACATCTGCCTATCCCCCCTTTTTTTCCCCTCCTTCTCCTTTCAAAAGATATTTTTTAAAAAAGAAGGTATATAATATGATCCCTTTGGATTCACAGATACCACTTGGAGAAAATTTATGTAATGTCCATCAAACCACACATTTTTGGTCAATGATCCAGGTCCTCACAGGTTATAAATGACCTGGAATGGGGATTCAGACTCTGGGCATTTGTGTTATTGAATCTTGATCATCAAAGTGAGGACTTTGCTCATTCCTGTCTTCAAGGGAAAAATGGCAATGTGTATACACAGAGACAAACATTTTCCAGGAAACAGAAATTTTTCTTGTATATACCACCCATAAATTTGATAATTTACAAAGGTTACTAGTAGTTACCATTGGCTGAAGATAATTTCTGGACTAGGCTTGCTGGTTAAAAATAGAAAGAGGAAGAAATTAAATAAAAAGCTAAAGGCAATGTAAGAAACCGAAAGCAATTGCAGAACAAAGTGACATTTGTCCTTTTCACATATGAAGTAATTCTGAAACTACTGCCTATTATTCAAGTTGGCAGATTATTCCTGTCTTCATTTACAGTGAGGGTTTCTCACATTAGCCTAAAATAACAAGTGGCATATAAATGTCCCCATACCTCTGTTCTGTTCCACAATTGAGATATATCTGTAGTTAATACCAACAAAGACCCATCTCCCTTCAGTTTGCACTTGTTTCTATCACAGTTTAGTCCTGCTTCTTTTTCAGCAGTTGCTAGCAAGCTCCAAATGAGTGCTCAAAACCATCAGAACCACCCAGTGATGGATTAGCTTCACCTTGTGTACATGGTGGGAATTTAAACTTGGCCTCTACAGATCATAAATTCTAAGATAATACTACTGTATCTATATCCACAAGCCAAAAGCAAAGTAAATTCAGTGCTTGCTATTGGTTTTGTTTTGTTTCTCTATTTCCCAAAGGAATTATGCTCAAGTGGTAGGACATACAAGCTGTACAGCTTTTACTGGAGCTCATTACCTTATCGCTACTTTCTTATGTTGATGGTAACTTAACCATTAGTTTTAACTAATAAGTTTTAATTCTGATATATATATATATATATTCTTCAGTTTTTCAAACCCTCAGAAAATTAATGTAAAAACTATCATTGAGAATTCAATACTGGTTACAGCATTAGGCTTTTTCCCTAAAACATCTCAATTAACAAAGCTTAGGTGAAGATTTCCCAATATATTTTGAATAATCAGTTTACAAACAAGAAGTGAATGTGTTCCATACACTTAGCCCTAAAAAATGCATGAGTGAGAGAGAAATCATAGTCAAGATTATCAAAATTGCACAAATATGGCTTAGTCTTGTTATCTGGGAATTACAGAAAGATGCTCTAAAGACATTATATAAATAGTTATTTTACAACAGATTTTTCCCCAAAGAAAACAAATTATACTTCCTTCACATTAAGAATATATAAAAGTATAGTCTTAATTGCACACCAAATTGAACATATTGTATGTTGCAAGCAAATAATTTCTTTTACTGTTCCTTAATCTGACTAAGAATTACCTTATTAATCTGTCAATTTTGACTTCACTACAACACCTGCTGGGATGCTGTTGCCTATTAAGATTGCTCTGATGTCAAAGAAAGCATTCACTCAGCCTGGCCTATCTGAAGTGGAACAGCTGTCTCTCTCCTGAAAACGGAATGCTGTGGTCAAAGGAAAAGAAAATCATTTCATTTATATATAGCTCTACATTCTGTAATGTCTTTTTGTTTATGAAAAAATACATGTACTTCTGTCTTACTAACTTTCCTCAAACAGCTTTATTTATAATTCTCAAAATAGGTAAACTTATCATAAATAGTTATATGCTTGTGTGACGTTTTTAAAAAATGTGTGTCCACAAATTTTTTCATCAGTCATTATTGGAGACACTGCCAGTATGCAGGGATTCACAAGTATATTTCAGAAAGCATTTGGTGAATTTCCACCACTCCCCTAACTCCACCCTGAACATATAAAGTAGCAGAGTCACTGATTGTTAGGTGTTTTACCTTTAAGCAAATACTTTTGATGTTGATGAAGAATTTACATCTTCCCAAGAAAAGCCATGTTTGAATAATGGTTTCTTCTGTTTATTGAATAGCTCAGAAAGTAGAAGCTTTTTTCTATTCACCATACTCAATGCTTTGCAAATAACCAAATAATAAGTATTTGCTTAATGAATTATGTTGTCCTTGCACCAGGCATCATTCCAGTTTAATTTCAGCTCAAATAATACCAGACCTAATATATGTCATTTCTCTTCTCTTGAAAAAAAACAAAGCAACATGATAATCAGCACTTCACTTTCTTGTCTACTGTGTGTTAGAATAAGGACTGAAGAAAGGTATTAAAATACGGTTGTGATACTTTGCAAACAATCAGAACAAAATCCTTACCATCTGAACTATTGATGCATTTAAAATTGTCCTGTCGTTAGAAATGTCCCATCCAAGCAAAGGAAGAGACATCTGTGGTATTATCTCAATTTTATACTATTCCAAGACCCACATTTAGAATTAGTCAAGTGGTATTTTATTCCAAGCCATGGGAAAACTGTTACCATTTCCAAAATGAAACAGTGTGTCAGGTGAGTACTGAACCAATACAATGGTCTCCAGAAGTTTTCAGTTAGTCTATGGTGGCATAGGCAATAAACATTCTGTTCCTCATCTTTTCAGATGGAGAACATAAAACTTAGAGTGGCTTTTCAACAAAAAGATACAATTTTTTCCTTTCCCTGGAATGTATTCTATTTTTATGAAAACATGATTTACAATATCCTGCTGTATGCAATAATTGTGATAGTTCACTTTGTCTCGAAAGGATTTTGCATAGTAAAATTTCTCCCTTTTGTAAAGATTTATTTATTTCTTTGAAAGGTAGAATTACAGAAAGAGAAAGAGAGAGAGAGAGAGAGAGAGAGAGAGAGAACTTTAATCATCTGGTTCACGCCCCAAATAGCTGAAACAGCTAGGGCTGTACCAAATCAAATGCAGGAAATTCTTCTCCAACAACTTGGGCCACTGACCACTGGTTTCCCAGGTGTATTAGCAAGGAGTGGGATCAGAAGTAGAGCAATCAGGTCTCAAAGCAGCCTCTATTTGGAATGCACAGGTGTACACTGTACCACAATGCTGCCCCCAAAATTTTTTGAAAACCAATTTCGGTATCAACCAATTCACATAAATTTTCATTTATATCCAATTTTCTTTAGAGATTATCATGTGGAAAATATTCATAAATGCTGCATTTTAGATGGATTTGTACTTTGAGAACCATTCCCACATAACAATATTGTTATATAATCAGGTATTAAATCTAGCCTGATTCTGATTTCTATTAAATTCACTAAAGTGCACATATACTGTTGATACATATATGAGAGTTCAATATTCTTTTATAAAGATTTATTTATTTGAAAGGCAGAGTTATGGAGAGAGAAGGAGAGACACACACACACACAGACATCTTCTACCACTAGTCATTACCCAAACAGCTGCAACAGCCAAGGCTGGACAGAGCCAAAGCCAGGAGCCCCGAGCTTCATCCTGATTTCCATGTGGGTGGCAGGAGCCCAAGTATTGAGCCATCTTCCACTGCTTTCTCAAGCGTATTAGCAGGAAGCAGGACTGGAAGTGGAGCAGCTGGGATTCAAATAAGCTCCAACATGGGTTGGCAGCTTCATAGGCAGTGGCTTAACCCATTATGCTACAACATTAGCCTCCTCAATATTCCTTAAAACTTAAAGGAATTAATGGCATAAAATATGTAACATATTCTGGAGGTTTTCGAACCCATGTAATTGCATTTAAAAATCAAAAAGATATAATAAACAGTAATCTCCCATTTTAAGTTTAAAGATATAAATATGCATTAATTAGATACATTTCCCATTAAATAACTGAGATCTAATATATTAGATTTTCATTTTATCATATTTTCTAAAAAACTCATAAAAATACAAGAGTGGGTGTTTATCCTAGCAGTTTACATGCTTCTGTCCTCCACTGGAGAACATTGGGTTCAATTTCCAGCTCTGAATCCTGAATCTAGCTTCATGCTAATGGAGTCCCTGGGAAGCAGAGGTGGCAGCTCATATAACTAAATTCCTATCTCCTTCCTGAAAGATCTGGTTTGTGTTCCCAGATACTGGCTCTGACTTCAACCCAGCCCAGGCCAGGGGGAACATTTGAGAAGTGAATCAATGAGTAATAGTCACAGATATATATGTATCTGTCATTTTCTTGCCATCTCTCCATACCTCTGTCTCTCAAATACATAATTATTTTTAAAAAATTATGAAACTCTTTAATACAACACTACAATTAATTATATATACAACACACATATCCACATGTACATGACTTCTACATATATGCAGACATGTGACATTTGTATATGTATACTTTTTTTTTAAAAAAAAGATTGATTTATTTGAAAGATAGAGTTACAGATAGAGGAACAGACAGAAGTCTTCCATCCACTGGTTCACTCCCCAGTTGGCCACAATGGCCAGAGCTGTGTCGATCCGAAGCCAGGAGCCAGGAGCTTCCTCTGGGTCTCCCACATGGGTACAGGGGCCCAAGGACTCAGGCCATCCTCCACTGCTTTCCCAGACCATAGCGGAGAGCTGGATCAGAAGAGGAGCAGCCGGGTCTAGAACTGGTGCCCATATGGGATGTCGGTGCTTCAGGCCAGGGTGTTAACCTGCTGTGCCACATCACTGGCCCCTGTATAAGTATACTTTTGTAGATGCAATACATATGTCTGATGGAAACCATTTTTATCATAAGGAGCATTCACAAAGGCTGCTTTTTTTATTTCATTGACAGTGTAGTTCATAGGATTCTATGAATGGAGATTATTAAAAGTTATTTGTTGTAATAAAACAGAGATTATCATAAATATTTGCATAGATTTTTGTTTTCAAACATGGTTGAGAAAATACTATGAGAGAGAGAGCCTTCTGCATAACAGCCTTTCCATTAATATATTTGTAAATCATGATAAATTTCAAACTGATGTTTTTAACTGCATTACATCACATTGTCAATTCATATATTTGGCTGAATAAAACAAAAACATTTATTGTTAATGCTGGCAAGAAATTATTAGTTCCTAATAAAATTTATGTATGAATATCTGTACTGATATAACCAAAAAAAATTAAAGATTATTCTTTTTAGAAAGAAAATCTTAAATTTTTACTTAAGAATACAACTTTCTGGTTAAAATTAACTTCAGTATTCAAGCTAGTTTTTTATTTTTATATAAACATACAAGACTTTAGTTTTACATATTTATATGGACATTTTCATATAAGGCAAGCAAAGGGCTTATCAGTACTTTTCCATATGATGTTAGCATCTTTTATAAATTTTATGTATAAATTCCTCAATATTTTATATTCTACTAAAAAGAAGACTTTTTAAAAATATAAGAAACATTATAAGCATCACAAGCTCTATATTCTTTTAACAGGAATAAAAAGATAACTCACCTTAATTTTTTAATTTAATTATCTCATTTAAAATACTTTGTATCCAATATTTTTTTTAAATTAAGACTGCATTCCAAATTGATTAGTATTTAATACACTTGTGCATATCATTCTCATGAGAGTGAATGACATGTATGCATGAAACTTACCTCTTATGAAATGTCAGGTGCTGGAAATTCTTATCAGAGTTGCACATAAACCAATTAAATCATGTATGTGGCGCCACCTCAGCTTTCCTCCCAATCCCAACAGAGATTAAAAGGAAAAAAAACCTAATACCATCTGCAATTAATATCATTCCTGTAGCCTCTAAGTCTAGCCTGTTACATTAGTTTTCCCTTGACAACAAGGAAGGGCCTTATTATTTTGTTTCCCATGGGCATTTATTAGGCATGATGAGGAAAAGGCTACATCTTCTCTGCAAAAGAGCACTATCTCCAAATCTCTTCCGAATGTTAGATACCTTAAAAAGCATTAAGTTAGAGTGGAATTCTATGCAACCTAATATGCTACTTCTTCCCAATTAGAAACTCTGTATCAATGCAATTGCCAAAAATTTACTGCCTGTCACTTGATAAGATTGAGAGTGGAATTCACTCAACACCAGTTAATAGAGAATGTGAGGCAAATGCTGCATGCATAGACTGGCTGCCAGTGGGTAGAAACAAATGGGTGGTAATGGAAATTAATGGATAAAGGAAATCTAATTCAATTTCCTGGGAAAATGTACTATAACTGCTTTGTGCATTAATAAATCAAATTTCACTTTATTGTTTAAAAAGTGAATAAGCAATTTTGATTTAACAGGATAACACATCTTCCTAAATCATGTAAGTCCACATCAGGTACTATTCTGTTGGATATATTTAAACCGTATGTTTTGCTCTGTAAATAATCTTCTATTATATCTACTTCTAAATCAGATGAAACTGTCAACAATTTAGAAAATGTCATTCTCAATTTATTAAGTAAAAAAGTTCTTCCAATGTCTATTTTTAAAATTTCTCTTCCCTATATCCCCCACTTTAATTGCGTTCTGACCTTTTGTTAATTCTATTTTAAACATAATTTACATTTTTATAAATCAAATAGAGGCATAAATCTAAGCTTAAACACTGAAACTTAAAGGACAGTATAAGCTTATATGGATTCTTTTAGTATTAAACAACTACATTTATTTAACATAGATATATCCAAACATTTTTCAATCTTTATGTTTCCTCTAACACTTTCAACAACAGTTAAATTTTCATCTCATCTGAATTCTACAATCACTTTTAACCACTTAGGTTAAATTCATTCCTGACTCAGCCCAGGTAAATTCCCACTCTAATTTAAAAATTTGTTGTCAGCTGTTTTTTGAAAGAATATGTCCACTAGGATGTTTTGGAAAACTGGAGGAGGTCCACTAATTGATAAGAGTCCAAAATACTGAATAGGAAATGTGCATTTATAAAGCTGTTACAATCTCAAACAAAGAAATCTGGTAAGTCCATGTACTCCAAATGACGTTTAGGTGTGTATCTATCAAAGTGAGCTAAACGCAACATGGAGATAACAGCAATGTGTGGGCCTTGGTAATGATTACACCTCCCAATAATATTAAGGAACTCCCTGGAGGATAATATTTTGCTTTAGGAAACTGAATAATTCTAAAGGGAATGACTAGGTGAGAGAGTTTAAATAAAAATAATGCTAACATGAATAATATTAAGAACGAATCCTTCCCACAGACAGACGAGCAGTTTTGGAATTAATGATAGCAAAACTTATAAAGATGGGCCTCCCCCTTTCTCTTTGACTCTATCTTGCACACAGGCTCCATATAGCTTTTTTTTTTTTTTTTTGACAGGCAGAGTGGACAGTGAGAGAGAGAGACAGACAGAAAGGTCTTCCTTTGCCATTGGTTCACCCTCCAATAGCCGCCGCGGCGCACCACGCTGATCTGATGGCAGAAGCCAGGTGCTTATCCTGGTCTCCCATGGGGTGCAGGGCCCAAGCACTTGGGCCATCCTCCACTGCACTACCTGGCCACAGCAGAGAGCTGTCCTGGAAGAGGGGCAACCGGGACAGAATCTGGTGCCCCAACAGGGACTAGAACCTGGTGTGCTGGCACCGCAAAGCGGAGGATTAGCCTCATGTAGCTCCTTTTTAAGTTTGTACCTCACCCAGGCCAAAAAGAATATGACCCGCATTTCAAAGTTTACTAGCATGCTTGCAACAACTGATTATTAACTGATGAAATAGAAATCATTTTCCTCATCTTTTCCACTCTTCTCCAATCTCCTGTATCCTGTCCACACACACAGTATCAGCCACCAATCACCCAGAAAATGGAAATAAACTACACTGAACTTCTACATTTTCTGACCACCCAATTCAAACGAGCCCATCTCTGTCTGTATCTATTCCCTCTGCATTCCCTATTGTAATCGTGGATAAATTTGATCTTCTCCAATTACAGGTCAAGATCGTTCCTTATGGTGGTGATCTGAATCCCAGCACCTTTCTCTGACCCACATATTTTTTCCTAAGAGGCTTAAAAGCACTCCTCCAAATCACAAATTCTTCCTTTTTACTAGCTCATTCACATCAATATCAGAAATGCTGTAGTATCTCATCTTAAAAAAACAAACAGGGGGCCGGCGCTGTGGCGCAGCCGGTTAACGCCCTGGCCTGAAGCGCAGGCATCCCATATGGGAGCCAGTTCTAGCCCCAGCTGCTCCACTTCTGATCCAGCTCTCTGCTATGGCCTGGGAAAGCCATGGAAAATGGCCCAAGTCCTTGGGCCCCTGTACTTGCATGGGATACCCAGAGGAGGATCCTGGCTCCTGGCTTCGGATAGGCACAGCTCCGGCCATTGCGGCCAATTGGGGAGTGAGCCATTGGATGGAAGACCTCTCTCTCTCTATCTCTGCCTCTCCTCTCTCTGTGTAACTCTGACTTTCAAATAAATAAATAAATCTTAAAAAAAAAAAAAAAAAAAAAAAAAACAGAGAAAGTAAGAAAAACTACTTTGAACCCTGTGCTTTGTATCACTGAATTTTTTCTGTGGATACTGGCAACACGTGCTCTTTCCTAATCTTCTATCAACCTGCTCCAGTTTGGGTTTGTCCCCATTACTTCATTATTTTTTTTTTGAAAGTCACAAATAAATCTCCATTTTGAAGACTTTACAGGTCAGCTCTCTATTCTATGTCGTATTCTTGCCTGTCTTCCACTTAGAACTTGCCAACTGATTTACATCTGGCCTAGAATAATATCCAAATGCCTCTCTGTATACTGACTGTACACGCTGTAGTCTGACTTATTTTCTTTCTTCCTTCACTTTCTGCACCAGTTAAGTACCAGGAACACTCCTTTCTCTTTCCCATGTTAGTGCCTATGTCCTTCAACCCCTGCTATAGTGTTCTTCTCCCTACACTACACATGGCTGCCTCCTTCCTGCCTTTCAATTCTTATTTCCTCAGACCACCCAACCTCAGGTCAGACATGCTCTTTACATAGTCTTAATTTTTTATGGAGCATTTATCATTAGTTAATATTATTTTAATTTGCATATTCATTGTTCTCCAGCCATGTGGAATATAACAAATCTTATTTTTTCTTCTACATTTCTAGACTAGAAAAGTATTTGTATAAAACAAGCACTCAAAAAATATTCTTTAACCAATTTTTCCACCTTTGCATCTCAAATATCACACACATGGGAAATAATAAATGGCAGTTGGTATTAAATGATTATAAACTCTATTAAATTTATTTACTTATTTTATATCTATTATCTGCTATATCTATTATGTATTTTTTGATGGTAACTTATCAGTAGCTTCTCTTCGAAGATTTATTTATTTATTTATTTATTTGAAAGGCAGAGTTAGAGAGAGGCAGAGGCAGAGGCAGAGAGATCTTCCATCCGTTGGTTCACTCCCCAAATGGCCTTAACAGGCAGAGCTGGGCCCATAAAAAGCCAAGAGCCAGGAGCTTCTTCTCAGTCTCCCACACGGGTGCAGGGGCCCAAGCACGTAGACCATCTTCTACTGCTTTCCCAGTCTGTAACAGAGAGCCGGATTGGAAGTTGAGCAGCCAGTTCTCAAACCGGCACCCATGTGGGAAGCCAGCACTGCAGGCAATGTCCTCACCTGCTGCATCATAGCACTGGCCCATCAGAGGCTTTTATCAGGTATTATTATCTTAGAGGAAAGAATCATTCTGACAATAGACAGCTTTGAGAAGGAAACACATTATTTGAATCTCACTAAAATGATTACACTACAAGAAGTTGTTTCATGAGTGCCACAAAATGTTTATGGAGAAAAGGAGCTTTCTAAACCATATGTATAACTTTAGGATATTAACTCTTTAATGTGTGTATTCTATATCAAGCCCAAAGCATAGTTCCAGAAAAGCACTGAAAGCTCACAATCCTATATTTATCACTTATCATATTATTCACTGAAATAATGATATCTGGTAGCCTACATTTTGACTAGATTGTGACAGACTTTAGAGTTTCAAGGTAGCAAAATATGTTAACACTAATATAATAATAATAATAATGCATTTACTTCAAAGTCAACATAAGAAGATCTCAAATAACCCAAACTTAGAAAGAATCCCATACAAAAACTACTTTAAATTCCAATGTAGAATGTTATCCACACTTTACACTTCACAAATCAAGAAGACTGGGTAGGTGTTGGCATTGTCACATAGTGGGTTAAGCCGCCACTTGGGATGACTGCATTCCATTTCAGAGTGAAGGTTCGGGTCCTAGCTGCTCTGCCTCTGATCTACCTCCCTGCTAAGGCACGTGGGAAAGCACTGGCTAATGGTCCAAGTACTTGAACACCTGCCACCCATGTGGAGATTCTAATGCAATTCCTGGCTCCAGCCTGGCCTAGGCCTGGATGTTGTGGGCATTTGGGGAGTGAATCAGAAGACAGAAGATGTGTGTGTGTGTATATGTGTGTGTGTGTGTGTGTGTGTGTGTGTGGTCTCCCTTTCTGTCATTCTTTCTCCCAAATAAATAAAACTATTTACAAAAATAAAGTGAATGAAATCAGATGACAACATACTACTTTGTCAAACATGAAGAAAAGTTGAGTGCAGGATTGTTACATTTAAATAATTTGTTGAGGATATCATTGAGTAACATCCCTTTAATCTTTATATATTATACTACTGGACGAGATCAGACGTGTTCAGGGTGGTATGGCTATAGACTGTTATACTACTAGATAAAATAAAGCTCTTTTAATTATTTATATTTTTTGAGTATCAAAAGAACAATTTCACCAAATTATGTGTTTTGCTTTTATGAACCTTATGTTTTCTATCTAACACAACCAAAAATATCTGAAAATAACAACCTTTTTGGTTTTTTTCATTCTTTATGAAAAACTGACCTTAAAGTCGCTGGCCTACCAGAGACTCACGTTGACTTACACAGTATACCTACTAATCTCAATTTTATATTGGCCTAACATGTTTGAAAATATAATTCCTTGTCAATTGAAAGCAAACTCCTCAGATAAAGTTGTTGTTTCTCATTATCTTTCCCCAAAAATAATGCCTAGTTGTATTAAGTGTCTGGTAATAATAACAATCAGAATTAAAAAGGAGAGAATGTTCTTACATGGGAAGCAGTCCACACAGCAGACTCATAAAATGACAATCACTTTAAGTAGCACTCTGTGACCTCAGAATCAGCCCTTCAGGCATTCTGGTCTGGCTGAAAAGCCCACAAGAGCATTTCAGGCATGGAAAGCCAAGACACTGTGGCAAAAAATGTCATACATGAAGGATCTCTTTTGGTGACACCCCAGTGGAAAGAAGGGGCCATCATAGAAGGATGTACTTTTCTCTGAAGGGAGGAGAGAATTTCCACTTTGCTTATGGCCTTGTCTAAATGCTGACAGAGTTTGTGGATTCAGAAGGCTTCCATAGCCTTGGCAGCTCGTGTCAAGAGCATTGATTACCTAATCAATGACTTCATACCTAAGAGTGTTAACTGTTAAATTAACAAGAGTCACTGTGCACTAACTTCCCATGCAGCACCTCTGTCAATGAGTTGTATTTCAAATATTTATTTTGTTTTAGTGTATTAAGCAGATGATATGATCAGCCCTTGTCTCAACTACTGAGGAGCAGTTTTCTTTCTCTATTTTTCTTTCTTTTGGTGCAAATTGTTGAAACCTTTACATAGTATAGCATTGGTCTTCTGTGTATAAAGTTAATTGAAAATTACTCTTAGTGGAGAATGGCACTGGGAATGTGAGAGGGAGGAGGAGGAGGGGTGGGAGTGAGGGTGGGAGGGTGAATATGGTGGGAAGAATAACTATATTCCTAAAGTTGTACTTATGGAAATGCCAAAAAAGAAGTCAGTCAATACTTAATATTTTGATACAAATAAGTGAATAACAAAATCATAGTGCCTATTAAATGATTATAATTCAATGAATATCTGCTTTAAATATATATTAATACACACATAGAGAATTAAATTTTCCTTTAAAAACATTCTTTTTCCTCTTCATATTTTACATATCTTCAAGTTTGATCATCCTGACATTTAACCTTTCCAACCTGTCATCCATTTCATCACCACAAACATATACACACACAACAATGTTCCACGTGTCATTTTCAGAATATTCTATAAAAATAGGTACTCAGTACTTAATTATTTTTCATTAAAAACTCCTTCTCAACATAAATACAAATTTACGAATTTATAGCAATGTCTATGTCTACTGTTCACCTTAGCAGCTTGGTTTAATGAGTTTTTTAGTTGAAATTATGAGCATTTTATTTTCTCAAAGATAATGTTAATATTACTTTATCCATCAGTGATTTTAGTCTGAGAAAAGGCAATATATTCTTAAGAGTCAAAATGTCCTAACAGTTTCCAACCAAATATTTGATAACTTTTTTTAACTCAAAATAATTCCTTTCTGAAGCAAAGAATTTTCATTAGAAATTTTTTTTTTTTTTAGTTTTTGACAGGCAGAGTGGACAGTGAGAGAGAGAGACAGAGAGAACGGTCTTCCTTTTTGCCGTTGGTTCACCCTCCAATGGCCGCCGCGGCCGGTGCGCAGCGGCCAGCGCACCGCGCTGATCCGATGGCAGGAGCCAGGAGCCAGGTGCTTTTCCTGGTCTCCCATGGGGTGCAGGGCCCAACCACCTGGGCCATCCTCCACTGCACTCCCTGGCCACAGCAGAGAGCTGGCCTGGAAGAGGGGCAACCGGGACAGAATCCGGCGCCCCAACCGGGACTAGAACCTGGTGTGCCGGCGCCACTAGGCGGAGGATTAGCCTAGTGAGCCGTGGTGCCGGCCCATTAGAAATTAAAAGGACTTTGGAAACACCCTAAAATGGAATGTGATATTTGCATATGTTATGTATGCTCTATCTGGAAAGGTTCATATTTTTAAAAAAAGTTTCTCAAAATGCTTATATTGCTAAATAAGCAAGGCAATTAGATGCAGACATGTCAACACTAGTGCTTTGTATTAGCCTGAAATATACTTTATTGTGGTTTTGATATATTTTTACCCCAGGGCTACAACAAGTCCATGACATCCTTGTAGGAACTGTAAAATGAGCCACCTCCAGGTAGACTCACAGTGCCTTAGAGGCAAGACTGAAGACAACAGGACCAGTAGGAAATTAACAACCGTTTGCCATCTCAACTAAATGTCCTTTTACAGGAAACAACCTTTGCAACTGCACACGATAGCCTGTCCTTTCCACCACTGTGTTCTCCACAGGATGACCTACTGGGTTTTCTAACCTGGCTCTTTTTATGTTCGATTTCTCGATACAATTGGAACACAACTCTCTGTGAACTCATTCTGAGGGATTCTCTACACAGAGCTAGCTACAGATTAAACCAGGAGTAAGGACTTCATCCAAACACTTCTGTTATACAGTCTAGCTGACAATAATTGAAGAGCCAGGAATACAACATTCTGAGATGGTTATAAATTATTAGCTAAACAAATCAGACTATTTCAAAATCAGTCAGAAATACTGGGTAGATTAAATTACTAGCAGGGAAACAGGTACACACTGCATAACTGCTACCAGAGATGCCTACTTTCCAGAGCTAATTACTTGCAGTCCAGAAAATAATTCATATTCCTCTTAAAAAATATCTAAGCTTAACTGCTTACTATTTTAGCCAGAAAAAAAAAATGCCCATGAAGCTCTCACATGAAGGCAATCATCAGGTGATCCAGGAGTGCTATCTTCTTTAGGTTCAACATCTCTTGTTCACTCAATTATTGATTATATGTCAAACTTTAACACTGTGCTTCTTTTTTTAAGATTTATTTTATTTATTTGAAATACAGAGTTACAGAGAGAGGTAGAGACAGAAAGAAGTCTTCCATCTGCTGGTTCACTCCCCGGATGGCCGCAACGGCCGGAGACGCGCCGATCCGTAGCCAGGATCTTTTTCCAGATCTCCCACGCGGGTACAGGGGCCCAAGCACTTGGGCCATCCTCTACTGCTTTCCCAGGCCACAGCAGAGAGCTGAATCGGAAGAGCAGCCGGGACTAGAACCGGCTCCCAAATGGGATGCCAGCACTTCAGGCCAGAGCTTTAACCGCTGCACCACAACGCTGGCCCCAACACTGTCTTTCTACAGTTCTCTGTTTTTCTATAGTTACTTGTCAACATTTATGTTAAACAGAATTTTTACTAAAGTGAGACAGAACTTAATATTCTATATAGGATGAAATGGACCCAGAGTATAACTGAACCATCACCTCCTTCAAATTTTATGTTCTGCAAACGGGGCAAAAAAGAATGTAAATACAGAAGAGTTTATAATCAAGCTATGACTATAAATATTGATACTGTCCTTTGGTGACTTATAAGGCTCTTGGAGCTTTCAAAATATCTTAGCAGCAACATAAGGAGTATCATCATTCATCTATAAATAGAAGAGAATTTGGATGTAACTAACTCTTATTTAATGTATGTTAATTCTTATGATTTTAGCTTTATAATTTTTTGTAATTTAACCTCAATCACTATAAGACTTCAATAAAAACAGCATGGTTGTTGGAGATTTCCAGCTTTTTATTCAATGAATTAATTAAGAATGTTCATTAAGGGGCCGGCGCCGTGGCTCACTTGGTTAATCCTCCGCTTGCAGCGCTGGCATCCCATATGGTCGCTGGTTCTAGTCCCGGTTGCTCCTCTTCCTGTCCAGCTCTCTGCTGTGGCCCAGGAAGGCAGTGGAGGATGGCCCAAGTGCTTGGGCCCCTGCACCCGCATGGGAGACCAGGAAGAGCACCTGGCTCCTGGCTTCAGATCAGTACAGCTCCGGCCGTTGCAGCCACTGGGGAGTGAACTAACGGAAGGAAGTCCTTTCTCTCTGTCTCTCTCTCTCACTGTCTATAACTCTACCTGTCAAATAAATAAATAAAAAAGAAGTCTGCTGAATTGAAAAAAAAAAAAGAATGTTAATTAAGCACTCTATACTCAAACTATGGCATGTAATATGAGGGAACAAAAGGAATAAAGTTTGTTGTCTTTGTCCTCATAAGATAATCCCCAGGTTTTTTCATCAGATGTTCCGCATATAACAGAGAGGACTGAGAAATACCCTCTGCTCTGAATGACCCAAGTTTCCCAAGCAGAGATGCGTGAGAGAGTCAATCAAAGCTCCCTCATGAAAGTTCACTCAATTATTCAAATTGCCATTTTTTCCCCATGATGTGAATACAGTGTGACTATTTCAATCAAGATTGTGGTGATTAATAAGAACTTTCTGTGCAAAATGTCAGGCCAGGACAGGAAATGAGCTTCTATCCTCTATTATTCTTATTTTGACTATGATTCACTCACATCTACAGAACATGTGCCAGACAGATCTTAAGGCTTGAAAGGCAAAAAGAAACCAGTACCTGGGGATTGTTCTTTTTCAAGCTTACACAGCAGGATAGGAAGAAAAGAGGTCAGGATTTGCGCTAAAGTAACTGCAATGAATAACATACTTATCAGAATATGAAGCACAGTTATACTTAAGGAAAGGCTGTCCGAAATTGCTGACCACTCTATTGTCTGGAAGTCGAGCTTTTGCATCACTCCAAGTCTAAGCACTCAGAGTTTCATTCTCATTACAGATACACAAGAGTTCCATTTTGGAATGACTTGGCTCTTCATGTGTATGGCATTATTTTAAACAGTCTCAATGTAATTACTAGGTAACTATATTTCTATCTGTATCTTACTCTACCTGAAATCTAACCTTCACCTCAACACAGAATAAATCTACCATAAGTATAATTTTAATGGTAATTTTAAAACTTGTTGAAACTAGAGTTTCTAACAAGAAAAACATTTTACACTATGAAAAAATATCATGTTCTATCTCATACACACAATTCAATTAAATTTCACAAAAATTTTTTCCTTGCTATCTAATATTTTCTATTTTCTATTCCATTTCCTTTGGCTTAATTTTAATTCTATTCCACAAATGTTGATTATGAGCCACTAAATTAACTTCATCCTCTAAAGTAATGGTTTCCAAAACATGGCTGAAGGACTCCTGGATGCACTCATAAGTATCCACAGCACCCAAGAGTTTAACATTCTTTGCACAGCAACACTTTCATTCTCTCATGAATGTACAATAGAGTTTTCATAAGCTCTAGAACATGATGATGTAATCTCTAAAAATATGCTTGTACTTTTTTTGTTGTTGCTGTTTAAAATTTTTTCTCAGTTTTGGGGTAGACATTTGGTATTGCAGCTAGGACGCCACCTGGGACATCTGCTTCTCATATCGAAGTGCCTGGGTTTAGGTACTGGCCCTGCTCTGGATTCCAGCTCTGTTGCTAAAGCATACCACACAGGACATACAGATTGAGTTCCTGATTCCTGGCTTAGGCATAGTCCAGCTCCAGCTGTTGTGGGCATTTCTAGAGCTGTTGTGGGCATTCGAGGAGTAAAGCAGCAGATGGGAGGTCTCTCCCTCTCTCCTTTTTCTCTCTGCCTTTCAATTAAAATAAATATAATTTAAAAAAAAAACTTTGTTCTCAGCTTTAATTTATAATACAGTAAATATCAACAAATAAAAATCTATACATGAAAGCTCTTTGGGATCCACAATATTTTAAGAACTTAAAGGCATCATGAGATGAAAATGTTTGAGAACTGCTGATCTAAAGCAATCTTTAGTTTGAAAAACACTGATTTAAACTGAATCACTGTCATCTCCTATTGACTCTAAGGCAAAAGAAATTACCACTAAATATTTCAACGTGTTAGTTAAGAGTCTACTGTTTGCTAAGAATGATTTTCTGCTTTCAACCAGGCTGTTTTTCTAATTCCCTCAAATACATATATATATAAAATTTTTATATATATGTGTATATATATATATTTCACTTCTTCCTTTGAATCTTTTTCATATTCTACATCTGAAATGTCCTTAATCCTGTTTTATGCCAATGTAAGTTCTATTTATGTAGATACCTGTGTTTTTTCTTCTGTCCTTATTTCTATAAAAGGATCATTCATTTATTTTGAAAATCAGAGTTACAGAAAGAGAGGGAGAGACAAAGAGAAACAGAACAGAGATATCTTTCATTTGCTGGTTCACTCCCCAGATGGACACAATGGCCAACAATGGGCCAAGCTGATGTCTATGGGCCAAAACTTCATTCAGGCGGGTCCCCTACGTGGGTGGCAGGGGTCTGAACACTTTGGCCATCTTCTGCTTCTTTTGCCATGTCATTAGCAGGAAGCTGAATAGGAAGTGGAGAAGCCATGAAACACACCAGTTCCAACTGTGCCTATATGGGATGTCATTGTTGCAGGTGTGGCTTAACCTGCTATGTCACAGTGCTGGCCCAGTCCTTAGTTTTCTGAAACTGTTCCTTCAGGATTCCTGGCATTCCTGTAGGAATGTAAATTCTAGGACCCTAACTTTCCATGGACCTGAGGACTCACACTAGACTCTGGCTCAAACTCTGAGCATAGCAAACTATGGGGGAAGGGATAACTCATGAGATGTCCAAGGAAATATATCAATGCTAGAATAGAGAAAAAAATCACACTGCTTCCTCTGAGACTGCTCATTATCAGAAAGGTAATTCTACCTGATTAAGCAATGGGTTAAGATCACTATGGGGGGCCGGCACTGTGGCGCAGCAGGTTAACGCCCTGGCCTGAAGCACCAGCATCCCATATGGGTGCCGGTTTGAGACCCGGCTGCACCATTTCCCATCCAGCTCTCTGCTATGGCCTGGGGTAGCAGTAGAAGATGGCCCAAGTCCTTGGGTCCCTGCACCAGCGTGGGAGACCCTGAAGAAGCTCCTGGCCCCTGGCTTTGGATCGGCGCAGCTCCAACCTTGCAGCCAATTGGGGAGTGAACTATCGGATGAAGAACATCTTTCTCTCTCCCTCTGCCTCTCTTATTTCTGTGTAACTCTGACTTTCAAATAAATTAATAAATCTTTTTTAATAAAGAAAAAGATCACTATGGAAGAACTTCATTTAATGATATTCTTTAAGTAAAGGTTTTATCCACGTCTCCCCTTGACTGAGTAGAATCTCTGCCCCTTCTCGGGCGCTGCTCCTCTCAATGCCTGTGTTATCGTGGCAGTGTCCAGTTCTGATAATAACCTGTACTGTTTTCAAATGCCTCTCTCTTCCATTGTAGGACAAACTGTGTTTTATGTTGTGATCAATCTTTTATTTCTTTTTTTTTTTTTTATAAAATCAATAGGTACACAGAAGTACTGATCCTGTGGCTATGTTTCAAAGTGAAGATTCTTTCTTGTTTTTCCTAGAACTCTGAAAAGACTCTAATGCTTAACCTTGAATTGTTTTTATCATATAAGAATGAATGAAAAGTGAATGTGAGATTATCTTAACAAGTGATGTATGGTTTTTCTTCATTTGTGTTTTGGAGAGAAAATGTTGTCTTTTACCAATCTCCTCCTCCTCTGAAATTATTCCTTTGCATTTTAAAAAGGCACTGCTGTATAGTATTCTATAGAGTACATGTCCCATAATTTCTTTATCCAGTCTACTGTTGATGGGCATTTAGGTTGGTTCCAGGCCTTAGCTATTATGAATTGAGCTGCAATAAACATTAATGTGCAGACTGCTTTTTTGTTTGCCAATTTAATTTCCTTTGGGTAAATTCCAAGGAGTGGTATGGCTGGATTGTATGGTAGGGTTATATTCAGGTTTCTGAGGAATCTCCAAACTGACTTCCATAGTGACTTAACCAGTTTGAATTCCCACCAACAGTGGGTTAGTGTCCCTTTTTCCCCACATCCTCTCCAGCATCTATTGTTGGTAGCTTTCTGAATGTGAGCCATTCTAATTGGGGTGAGGTGAAACCTCATCATGGTTTTGATTTGCATTTCCCTGATTGCTAGTGATCTTGAACATTGTTTCATGTGTCTGTTGGCCATTTGGATTTCCTCTTTTGAAAAATGTCTATTGAGGTCCTTGGCCCATCTCTTAAGTGGGTTGTTTGTTTTGATGTTGTGGAGTTTCTTCATTTCTTTGTAGATTCTGGTTATCAACCCTTTATCTGTAGCATAGTTTGCAAATAGTTTTTCCCACTCTGTCAGTTTTCTCCTCACTCTCCTGACTGTTTCTTTTGCAGTACAGAAACTTCTCAATTTGATGCAATCCCAATAGTTAATTTTGGCTTTGACTGCCTATGCCTCCAGGGTCTTTTCTAGGAAGTCTTTGCCGGTACCTATATCTTGCAGGGTTTTTCCAATGTTCTCTAGTAACTTGATGGTGTCAGGTCGTAGATTTAAGTCTTTAATCCATGTTGAGTGAATTTTTGTGTAAGGTGAAAGGTAGGGGTCTTGCTTCATGATTCTGCATGTGGAAATCCAGTTTTCCCAGCACCATTTATTGAATAGACTGTCCTTACTCCAGGGACAGAGCTCCAGGGATTGGTTTTAGATCCTTGATCAAATATAAGTTGGCTGTAGATATTTGGATTCATTTCTGGTGTTTCTATTCTGTTCCATTGGTCTATCCATCTGTTTCTGTACCAGTGCCATGCTGTTTGGATAACAAATGACCTGCAGTATGTCCTGAAATCTGGTATTGGGATGCCTCCGGCTTTGTTTTTGTTGTTCAAGATTGCTTTCGCTATTCGAGGTCTCCTGTGTCTCAATATGAATTTCAGCATCATTTTTTCCAGATCTGAGAAGAATGTCTTCGGTATTTTGATTGGTATTGCATTGAATCTGTGAATTGCTTTTGGGAGAATGGACATTTTGATGATGTTGATTCTTCCAATCCATGAGCGATCAACAGTAGACTGGATAAAGAAATTATGGGACATGTACTCTATCAAATACTATACAGCAGTCAAAAACAACGAAACCCGGTCATTTGCAACAAGATGGAGGAATCTGGAAAACATTATGCTGAGTGAATTAAGACAGTCCCAAAGGGACAAATATCATATGTTCTCCCTGATCGGCAACAACTAACTGAGCACCAACGGGGAAACCTGTTGAAGTGAAATGGACACAGTGAGAAACAGTGACTTGATCAGTTTTGTGCTGACTGTTGATGTACAATGTAATACTTTATCCATTTTAGTATTTTTTCTTTGTTTTGTTCTAGTACTATTGGTTGAACTCTGTAATTAACACACAATTATTCTAAGGTGTTTAAATTTTAACTGAAAAGTGATCCCTGTTAAATATAAGAGTGGGAATAAGAGAGGGAGGAGATGTACAATTTGGGACATGCTCAATTGGACTTGCCCCAAATGGTGGAGTTAGAATCATGCCGGAGGATTCCAATACAATCCCATCAAGGTGGCATGTACCAATGCCATCTCACTCGTCCAAGTGATCAATTTCAGTTCACAATTGATCACACTGATAGGTCTAAGAGTCAAAGGGATCACACAAACAAGACTAGTGTCTGCTAATACTAACTGATAGAATCAAAAAGGGAGAGAACGATCCATCATGGGAAGTGGGATACACAGCAGACTCATAGAATGGCAGATGTCCTAAATAGCACTCTGGCCTCAGAATCAGCCCTTGAGGCATTCGGATCTGGCTGAAGAGCCCATGAGAGTATTTTAGGCATGGAAAGCCAAGACACCCTGGGGAAAAAAAAAAAAAAAAAAAAAAAAACTAACTAACTAAATTAAAGATCTCTGCGAGTGAGATCCCATTGGAAAAAACAGGGCCATCAAAGAAGGAGGTACCTTTCTCTGAAGGGAGGAGAGAACTTCCACTTTGACTATGACCCTGTCGGAATAAGATCGAAGTCGGCGAACTCAAAAGGCTTCCACAGCCTTGGTAACTCATGACTAGAGCCTAGGGAGATTACTGATGCCATAAACAAGAGTGTCACATTGTTAAGTCAACAACAGGAGTCACGGTGTACTTACATCTCATGTGGGATCTGTCCTTAATGTGTAGTCCAATGTGAAGTAATGCTATAACTAGAACTGAAACAGTATTTTACACTTTGTGTTTCTATGTAGGTGCAAACTGATGAAATCTTTACTTAATATATACTAAATTGATCTTCTGTATAGAAAGATAATTGCAAATGAATCTTGATGTGAATGGAATGGGAGAGGGAGCGGGAGATGGGAGGGTTGCGAGTGGGAGGGAAATTATTGGGGAGGGGAGCCATTGTAATCCATAAACTGTACTTTGGAATTTATATTTACTAAATAAAAAAAGGAAAAAAAAGGCACACCTTTATACAAAAAGCATAAAGATAACTTTCTGTTAATTAAATATAAAATTGGAATCTTCTGAATTAAAATATTAGGGACTGCTTAGTTATTATTCAAAGTACTAGGGAAAACTGGATATTCTTCTCCATAAGATTGTAGTCCTCAAAAATTATACCCTGTATATCTTCCATAAGATGAAAACTAAGAGTAATCAATTCAGTCACACTCTGAATGTCCTATGTGAACAAGCTTTGCTATACATGCCTGGAATTCATGATTAAGTCATATCCTGGAAAAATTCAGTGATTCCATTGCCTCCTTCATAAATTACAAAGACTGCTAACCAAAGGTCAGATATGCCTTCCCATGTTGAATTTGATTGTTGAAGAGGATATTGAACCTTGGAAATTTCAAAGCATAAACACATTTTTGGAATTATAATTTGTTAATTAAACAAATAACATAATAGAATTACAGAAGTAAAAAAATTTTAGTTAAAATGACAACAGTAATTCAGAAAGTTCAATATATCTTGGTCCATCAGTCACAATAGGATAATTCATAATTATTTAAAACACCACATATAAAGAGAAAAAAATAAAGTTGAGGAGTATATTTATTATATAAACTTGATTTGTTCTACAAATGTACTTGTATCAATATTTGTGAGTCAGATTGATCATTTCATTAAATTTCACACAGTGAAAGAAACATCTCTTTTTAAATACACAATGCAAAGTACTTAGTATGTATTCAGTCACATTTTAACATAAATTTACCTTATACAATATAATACATAATGTAATTTTACATTTGGTATATAATTTTTTGCATTTGTGTATACTTTTTGTGAATCACTTAAATGGTGCTTTTAAAAGCATATTCAAGCATATAAAGCTATGCATGCATAAGCAGAAAGGCATAGAGTGTGAAATTATTTAAATATCTATTCAGGAAACATTGTCAATTTAAATGAAGTATAAGAAATACTTAATGTTAATGCAAAGGGATTTGTCTATTCAGCAGAAATATTACACAGCTTTGAAAGTGGCATAAGCCTATCCACACACCAAATATTCCTACCCTCTTCTGACCTATTTTCCAGAGTTTAAGCCACTCTAGAGAATTTATCTAAGACACCTCAACCCTCTTACCCTTCTAAAAAACCAAAGTCAGTATGCATTTATGATGCTTCCTGAACTTACATCACTTCATAAGTCTACTTCCTGAAAAAAGTCGCATCAAAATGAGTATAAAAAGCACAAATGGTCATACTCAAAAATTTTAATTATTTAAAATGAGGCATCTCTTCTAATCTTATTTTGTTAATATAATACCAATTCTGAAACAAATAAAACCAAATAAACAAAACAACTAAGAAAGGAAAGCTACATACATTCTCCTCTTGCGATCATTCTAACAAGCATTATAGCATGTTGACAACTTTATTAAAGTGTCAAGGCCATTTTTTCAACCACATGGTGACCATCAAGAGAGAAATATATTTTTTCTACTGGTACTACAAGAACCAATACATTTTGAAGTGTTTTTTAACTGGGTGAAAACATGCACATTCATTTTGAACAAATTGGAAAAAAAATACAAATGAAAAAGGTATCACCTATAATTCAACTGCCCATAGGAAAACATCATTATATTAAGGTATATATGCTTGATAATAGTTAACAAATATATTTCCATGGCAATATATATGATCTACATTGATTAATGTCTACACACAATATGCTCTTAATAATCATATGATGATTCAGATAAAAATATCACATGGGACATCATGTCTCTTTCCTTTTAACTTCTGATATGGTTAAAAAAATTTCTGGGATGGGCTGGCACCGCGGCTCACTTGGCTAACCCTCTGTCTGCGGCACCAGTATCCCAGGGTTCTAGTCCCTATTGGGGCACCAGATTCTGTCCCGGTTGCTCTTCTTCCAGTCCAGCTCTCTGCTGTGGCCTGGGAGTGCAGTGGAGGATGGCCCAGGTCCTTGGGCCCAGCACCTGCATGGGGACCAGGAGGAAGCACCTGGCTCCTGGCTTCGGATCGGTGCAGCGCACCGGCCACAGTGCACCCACCATAGCGGCCATTTGGGGGGTGAACCAACAGAAAAGGAAGACCTTTCTCTCTGTCTCTCTCTCTCTCTGTCTAACTCTGCCTGTCAAAAAAAATTCTGGGATGAATATCTGTTTACTATAATTTGCATATCTTTCTCATTATTTTGAGCATAAAGTTTGGTTGATGCAGATTGTCAAAAAATATTTGTTGCACGAATGACTGGGTGAATGAATAAAGGAATGAATGCTTGTTTTGAAAATATCAATTAAGGGGGCATGTCTATTTGACATGTGGATTTTCACTCAAGTCATTTCATACATCGCTGTGCTTTACATATGAATTACGATAAACAGAAAACATGAATAATTGTTAAATGATTTTCATCCCTGGATGCTTCCTTATTACATGTGACCTCACATGACTATCAGCAACATTCATTGTGAGATAATGTACCCAACAAATGTTCTGACAGAGTAGAATTTACAACAAAATTATTTTTAAAAGCAGTAAAAATTTTGACATCAAGCTATAATTTCCCTTTTTGTTCTTGCATGGAGTATACAGAGTTACATAGGTAAAAATCTTTTTCAGAATAATCTGTATGTCCCCTACTCTTCTCCAGTTTTCTAAATTTGATTTAATAAGCACTTATTGGGCATTAATGCCTGACATTTAGCTGGTCTCTATGGAGAATATTAAAAAGTTGACACAACCAAAAACACATAACTATCTATGGTCATCAAAACGTTATTGGGTGACAAAAAACAACAAAAGATTTCCTCTTCATTATAAGACAAGACTATGTGCCTTATTCTCCAGCTAAGATAAATAGATGTAATAGTTATACCAGCTGGAAGGAAGACAGTACTGCCTCACTAACAACTCCATCCCCAGTCTCAGCACACTGTCCTCCTTGTTTTACAAACACCTTAGAAACTCGCCAGTTTTCAGGTATTTTCATCTTCAGACACTGGACAGTTATTTACAAGGAAACTAAAACAGGTCAGATGTACAATATATAATAATTATTTCTCTTGTGATTGCCTTCTCATGATAATGGGGAATGTAATTTATATTTCCAAATTGTAAATTATTTCATAGACTTGCAGAATTTACAAAAGTTCAGTGGAATTCTTTTAAATGATAGGCTAATGTAATGCACCATATCTTATACTGGTTCGCACAGGGCCTACCTACCTTGTATTTCGGTTTTGTCTGGCAATGAGCCTTCTTCAACCTTTAAAAGCTAATGGATTCTCACTAAGCACACTTCACAGGTTCTCACAAAGATAGAATTCTATCTAGGCTATGAAAGGCTATTCAATAAACAACCAACACCATATAGTATATTCAGTGACATATCCCTATATTACTTTCCTGTCAATATCCAATATCCATTTTACCAAAAGAAGCTTGAAGCATACACACTGGCTTCAAACACCTCTTTATCCTGATTTTAACAAAAGCCAAACATATCCTGTGTGTCCTCTGTAAATAATGCAGTGAAATTTCTAAATATAATAAGAGAAGTGAGTGGCAGCCAACAATACAAATAAGCCAAAAGCCTTGGTATAGCTCATTTCTCAAATTATTCTCTTGGTGTTTCTATTTTTGGTATGATTGTACTAAAATTTAAGTGAAGAAATACCTAATTAAGATTCTGAAATGCTTTCTATATTCTATGAAAAAGATTTTTCCTTACTTTATTCTTTTCAATAAATTACAAATATTAATTGTTTGGAATTAATTGTTTAGGTAATTATGACAATAAGCACCAGTATAATATATTGAATATTTAATAAAAACTCTTAACCACAAGCAAATTTGGATAGGAATATACAAATGCACACTAGAACATTCAATCAAGAAAGTACAATGTAATATGGTAAACATTTCAATGCTACCTAACACTAAAGCTGCTATGTGATAAAATGATATTTATCAAATTGATTTTCCCTAAAAGCTGTCATGAATTTTACTACAAATGTATTTATTTTACCTGAGACAATATTTTCTAGATAGTTGTTCTACAAGGTTACATTCAGAAAGATTACCTATAGAATTTCTATATCATCTCAATCTATCCTGTCACCATTTAATAAATTGCCCTAAATCCTTGTTAATTCTTCTAGTCACAGAAACACAGAATAGCAATAACATGAATACAGCAGCACCACAGGAGTTGTAAGTATCTCTTCTAGGATCACCTAATACACATGGGCCAAAGTCTTTTGAGGGGAAGGAAACATTGGAAAGATAAAACGAGATTTTGTAATAAAATACTTATTGCCCAGTGTTATTAAAACCTGATTTTTTCAGTGTTGAAGATACTCTCTTCAGCATTTGTGTTACCTATGAATTTTTAAATTATGGCTGCTATTTTCCTCAATTATTCATTAATAATGAACTGATTCAAAAGTTCTGAGCCAGAGAACAGACTGTTAAAAAGAAAAAAAATCCTTCATATTACAATATATTTGAGTTTTGGCTCAGAAATTAGAAAAGGAAATGATAGCCACAAACAATGAAATGTATTCTATATTTTTCTCCCAGTAATAGGCATAGTCATTTTTCTTAAGCCTAGAGCCTATTATTTGGCTTTCTATTTTTTTTTTTTTTAATTTGGACAAAGGATGAATTCTGTGTATGTCTAGTCTACACAGGGGGAGAATTAAGATTTTAAATAATGGTTCAGTAGTATTAATAGGAATAAATCCAGATATCTTCTTTTAATAGAAGAGGAATGCTCTAGAAAAAATAGATGTACACTCTTTTCATCCTGTAATCTCAAAGAACATTTGGGCTTTCAACACTCTTCTTGGTAAAGAGCCAACTCTAATTTAATCCTAGAGAGATGAATAACTATAAAACTTAAATAACAAATAAATAGGGAAAAAAATCTATGGAAGATACAGCTTATAATTTAGTTTATAATTTAGCATTTCCCATTTAGCATTTTACCCACATTTAGCTAAAAAGAAAAAGAAAGAAATTGTTTTATAGTGATTCAATTGGTAAAGGATTTCTCAAGAACAAATCAACTCTATTTAGTTTCAATAATAAATTTCAGGCAACTCAGCTACCCTCAGTTTCATTAATGAAAAGGCTGTTTAAAGCAAGTCATACGCTGAGACTATTTTGTTTCTCTATTTCGTCAACTTAGACTTGCATAATAGTCACTGAGTATCTGCTCTGAACCTAGGATGTTTTAGGGGTGACTCTAACCTGAAACTAAGACCATAAATATTATTAACACAATAACACAGTGCCTATGCATAGGAGTGCTTCATAGATGGCAGGTAATGAATAATAATTAAAGTTTACCTGAACTTCACATTTCAGAAATAACTACAATCAACTGAACCAAATGCTATCAGTAAGATAATATATGGCACTGTATCTAATTTTTCCCTTCTGCATTCATCCACAGAAGTTATTTTTGTCTAAAAAGATGTTATAAATGAAAAATCATAAAAGGAATGTTTCAATAGTTTTCATAACTACTTGATCATTTTAGTATGTCTATAATAATTATCTTAGTTTAAGCCATGCACACTTATAAAATGATCCAAACTCACAATGTCCTTGCCTTTATTTTTTTGTCCAATAAAATTGGTCTTCTATGGTTTGCAAAAGAAATAATTTAAAATTTCCTGAATTAAATAGCAGTCATGAACTCTTTGTATCCTTTCCCAATTTATTTGCATATTTATTCATTCATTCTTTCTACCCTTAAAAACATATCTTTTGCTCCAGGGGTTTTACTTATATAACTCTATTCAATCACCAAATTACTAAATTCATCTTTGCCAATAAAAATTCACTTTTTTATGTGAGAAGTTCATATGTCACAGAACAGTTCTTGGTACTTCCCAGAGTTTATAGAAATTTGGAGTTAAAATATAAATTTAGGAGCTGGCCTTGTGGCCCAACTGGTTAAGCTGAAGCTTACAATACTAGGCATCCCATAGTGGAATGGGAATGCTGAATTGAATTCCAGCTACTCCACTCGCAATCCAATTTCCTACTAATGGACCTGCAAAGGAAGCAGAAGATGGGCCAAGTACTTGGGCCCCTGCCACCCATGTGGGACACCAAGATGGAAGTGCTGGGTCCTAGCTTCTGCCTGGCCCAGGGCTTGCTGTTATGGCTTTTTGCTGAGTAAATCAGTGGATGGATGATCTCACTCTCTCTCTTTCTGTCACTCTGCTTTTCAAATAAATAAATACATCTTTTTTAAAAATTATAAATTCATTTTGGTGCAAACTTTTTGGAAGCCCATAGATAGCTTTTTCAATTTGTACATTTTCTTTTTTTTTTTTTTTTTTTAAGATTTATTTATTTTTTTGAAAGGCAGAGTGACAGAGAAGCAGAGGCAGATAGAGAGAGTTCTTCTATTCCTTGGTTCACTACCCAGATGACTGCCATGGCTGGAGCTTCGCCAATCCAGGGGCAGGAGACAGCAGCTTCTTCCAGGTCTCCCACATGGGTGCTGCAGCACAAGGATTTGGGATATCTTTCCCAGGCCATAGAAGAGAGCTGGATCAGAAGTGAAGTAGCTGGGACTCGAACCGGCACCCATATGGGATGCTAGCACTGCAGGTGGCAGCTTTACCCACTACACCACAGTGCTGAACCCTGCACATTTTCTATGAACTTTTTGAAGACCTTTCACAGGCATGGATTTCTTTTTTTTTTTTTTTTTGGCACCAAAATAAACTTATCTTTTAACTCTATTTTCGTGAATATTTTGAAGTTCCCTTATATGTCTCTAAATGTACCTCTACAGTCAGTTAAGATGGAAACTTCTCCTGACATTCAGGAGCAAAAGTAATCCTTATCACTTCTTTTGGATAAGAAAAGCAATTTATTTCATTTCCTAGAACCATGACGGATGCATCTTCAGTAATAAGCTCAAATAAAGAATGTTTCTTCCCTGTACAAGAGAACATCCTAATCAAAATTTTCAGTCAGTGCTTGATAAAAACTCCTAAGAGTCAGTACCCACCCATCTCATTCATCGCAGACCTTTCTTAAAAGAAACCATTGGCATTCCTATTTGGTCATGTCCTTGGGACAGCTTCAAATAAAAGACAGGTAGAAAATTGTTAATAACTGCTGTAGAGGCACATTGTCTCAGGAAAAGTCTCACGTTTATTTCTAGCATACTTATACCAGGACCCTTTACTTAGCATAGAAATTACAATGAACATTTTTTTTAAATGGAAAACATAAGTTAAAGAAAATCAATCTGTTTATTTTAATGGAATACATTTCCTCCACTAAATCTGATAAGGTGGATCTTGACCACGAAAACTAATTTTATAGTGACCTCTAACTTTCCCTTTTTTAATAGGATACTCTTGAAGGCAATGAACATATCATATATATATATACATATATATATATATATATATAAAACTCCCTACATATTATGAGAGAATGACAGCATCTATGTAGTAACAAATATTTGTCAGCTGAGATCTGCAGCAAAAATTGAAAAATTCTATTACTTTCACAGAATTAAAATGACAATTCTAGGGGCTGGCATTGTGACATAGCAGGTAAAGCTGCCATGTGCAGTGCCAGAATCCCATATGGGAGCTGATTCGAATCCAGGCTGCTCCACTTATGATCCAGCTCTCTGCTATTGCCTGGGAAAACAGTAGAAGACAGCCCAAGTCCTTGGGCCCCAAGTCCTGTGGGAGACCCAAAAGTAGCTCCTGGCTCCTGATTTTAATACAGCCCAGTTCCAGCCGTTGCAGCCATTTGAAGAGTGAACCAGCAGATGAAAGACTTATCTGTCTCTGCCTCTGTGTAACTCTGCCTTTCAAATAAACGAATAGATTTTTTTAAAAATTGACAATTCTGAGGATCAGTATAGAAACACAAAGTTGTAAGAAAATCAAAATATTCATTTTAAAAACTGGAATTGGAAAATAAACCATTATAAAATGCATAAGATAATAGCATTTATAGACTGCTGACAAGTAGAAGTATTCAAAAGGTACCAAATAGTCTGTGTTAGCAAGTAAAATGTACATTGGCCTGTATCTTTAATATGGATAAAGGTACCAAGATCATGCTCTAATTTTAGCCAAAAGGTAGTTATACAGAGGGGAAGCTTTTTTTGTTGTTTTTAAATATTTATTATTTATTTGAAAGGCAGAGTTACAGAGAGAAAGGGAGAGGCAGAGAGAGACATCTGATGGCTTACTCCCTAAATGGCTACAACAACCGGGGCTGGGCCAAGCCAAAGCCAGGAGCCAGGAGCCAGGAGCTTCATCTAAGGGGATCCCCCATATGTGGCAGGGGCCCAAACACTTGGGCCATCCTCTGCTGCCTTCCAAGGTGCATTAGTAGGGAACTGGGTTGGAAGTGGAGCAGCTGGGACACCAAGTACCCCCATGGGATGCTGGCACTACAGGTGCAGCTTAACCTGCTACACCACAGTGCCAACTCCCGAGGAAAAGCTTCTTTAGTGGTAGCAAATCAACTCCATGACAAAATCTTAAAGGGTAACTGAATTGTATTCCATCCCTAATTCTATTTATATTTCAATACCTATTTATATCTCAACAAAATCTACTCAATCTATAAATACTTTATAAGTTGATTTAGAAATTTTTAGTTATATAATATTAGGAGTTAAATTTTCCTATAGTTACTCTGAGATTGTACCAACATTGTAAGTTTAATGTTTGACAATTTTTCCCTTTGCTTCAAATGCCATGAAATTATATAAAATATACTTAGAAAAGATCCAAAAGATCACTAGGAAAAAAAAAAGATGACATCAACATATAAAGGATTTTGAGGGCTACCTTTAATTTATATAAAATATACAGGGAAAAAATGTGTAAAGCACATCTAGAGTCTACCACAGGCTACAAGACACTTAAGATGAAAATGCTGTAGAGGCCGGCGCCGCGGCTCACTAGGCTAATCCTCCGCCTTGCGGCATGGGCACACCGGGTTCTAGTCCCTGTTGGGGCACTGGATTCTGTCCCGGTTGCCCCTCTTCCAGGCCAGCTCTCTGCTGTGGCCCGGGAAGGCAGTGGAGGATGGCCCAAGTGCTTGGGCCCTGCACCCGTATGGGAGACCAGAAGAAGCACCTGGCTCCTGCCTTCCGATCAGCGCGGTGCGCCAGCCACAGCGCGCTGGCCGCGGCAGCCATTGGAGGGTGAACCAACGGCAAAGGAAGACCTTTCTCTCTGTCTCTCTCTCTCACTGTCCACCCTGCCTGTCAGAAAAAAAAAAAAAACAAAAAACAAAAAACAGAAAATGCTGTAGAGTTGGTAGTTAAGAAAGCTCCCAAGCAGGCAGTGTATTCAGCATGGCTGAACCAGTCTCTCCTGCTCTTCTTCCTGACTTGTGCTGAAGAAGAGCACCATGAAGCTACAGTCTTTCCTCCTAGGCAAATGCAGTAATCTCAATTGCTGAAGATACCTACTGGTTATGGGCCCTGAAGACACATTACCACATTGGTTCTGAACTCCTCCTCTCCCACAACTCCCACTACTACCACCACCACCACCATTGCCATTGTCATCAGCATCATCACCATCCTGAAAAATGTTTACTGAATGTATCACATTTAGGACACTATTCTAAGGATTGTGTGTGTATTTTCAGATCAAATACATAATCCACGAGGTAAATGTCATTGTAAACTCTGTTGTAAGGTAAAAAAAAAAAAATCTGACACACGGAGGGGTTAAATAATTTTCCCTAGGTTATCAGTATTTAGTTGTGGAGCTGAGTTAAAGGTTATATCGGTTTGGTGTCAGCATCTAGTAACATAACCCCTAAAGCACACTGTTTTTCTAAATACTCAACATATTGACTAACACTCAATATTACCAACATTTATGACAAGGGTTCTTTTTTTTTTTTTTTTTTTTTTTTTTTGACAGGCAGAGTGGACAGTGAGAGAGAGAGACAGAGAGAAAGGTCTTCCTTTTCTGTTGGTTCACCCCACAATGGCCGCTGCGGCTGGCGCACTGCGCTGATCCGAAGCCAGGAGCCAGGTGCTTCTCCTGGTCTCTCATGTGGGTGCAGGGCCCAAGCACTTGGGCCATCCTCCACTGCACTCCTGAGCCACAGCAGAGAGCTGGACTGGAAGAGGGGCAACCAGGACAGAATCTGGTTGTCTCTTTGTCCAGCTGATTTCTATAGAGTTTTATTTCAAAAGATGCTCTCAATTTCAGTATCTTCATTTTTTTTCTTTTCAATGAGACTAATCCTTCTTTGAACTCTTCAAATTTATACTTATATAATGATTATATACTTGTATAAATTATTAGTTTTCTGTTTTACCTTAAGAATCTTTGTCTTAGGCCGGCGCTGCAGCTCACTAGGCTAATCCTCCGCCTGCGGCGCCGGCATACCGGGTTCTAGTCCCAGTTGGGGCACCAGATTCTGTCCCATTTGCTCCTCTTCCAGTCCAGCTCTCTGCTGTGGCCCAGGAGGGCAGTGGAGGATGGCCCAAGTGCTTGGGCCCTGCACCTGCATGGGAGATCAGGAGGAAGCACCTGGCTCCTGGCTTCCAATTGGCGCAGCACGCCAGTCACAATGCTCCAGCCACTTGGGGGTGAACCAACGGAAAAATGAAGACCTTTCTCTTTCTCTCTCTCTCTCTCTCTCTCTAAGTCTGCCTGTGAAAAAATAAATAAATGAATAAATAAAGAGTGAGCTGAGACTCATACCCAGGAAACAATATGAAAAACTGGAAATATGGAAAGCTTTAATGAGGAAAATGCAGAGATTGAGAAATGATATTACATCAAACTTAAAATGTGCTGCACAATAAAGAAAACAATAAACAGCAAAGTGACAATCTAGAGAATAGGAAAATATTTACATACTATACATCTGGCAAAGGGTTAACAGCCACAATATAAAAGGTTAATAAATAACTCAATAGCAAAAAGATTTAAAATTAGGTTGAAATCTGATTATATATTTCTCAAAAGAAGACATACAAATGGCCAATAGATATATGAAAAAATATCCCCAAAACAAACAGACTACAATGAGATACCACCTCATCCCAGGTGGAATGGTTATTATCAAAAAGATTTAAAAAATAACAAATGCTGGCAAGAACGTGGAGAAAGAACAGCTCTTTACACTGGTATAGCCATTATGGAGAACAGTATGGAAGTTTCTCAAAAATACAAAACACTAAAAACATAATTACCGCATCATGCAGCAATGCCACTATTCAGTGAGATATATCCAATGGAAATATTTTAGCATGTCAAACAAACAACTGCAATGTCATGCTTCTGGTAGCACTAGTCACAATAATCACGACATTCAATGGGTCTAATATCCACCAACAGATGGATAAAGAAAATGTGGTATATGCTTACACATAATGAAATATTACACAGCCATAAAAGCACGAAATCTTGTTATTTACAATAACTCTGGTGAAGGTGGAGAAAATGTTACATGAAACTTTCTGTAAGCCACAGAAAGATAAACACTACTATCTCACTCACATGTGCAACATAAAAGCATGGAACTCATAGAAATTGAGAATAATAGTGGTTAGCAGAAACTTAGAAGAACAGGTGGCAGGGGTGAGTCAAGAGTTTGGTAGATGATACAATACCCATTAGATAGGAAGTACAAATTCTGGTGTTCTATGGCTTATCAGGATGAAATGAAAATAGGTAATGCATTGTGCACCTCAAAATAGGAGAGAGGATTTTCAATGCAGTTACCATAAATAAATTGTAAAATTTTAAAGCAATGGATATGCTAACTACCATGAGTTAATCATTATCCAAGAAACAAACTATTAGAACACATATAAATACTGTGAATCAAAAAATTAAGTGAAGAGACAAAGGACAGAATGGGAAAAAAAGGAATTTGTAAGCTGTCTGACGAAACATTAATATCCAGAATATAACAGCAACTCAAAAATTCAACAACAAAAAATAACCAAGCCAGTTAAAAGATAGGAACAGAGAGTACTCAAAAGAGGAAATACAAATAGCCAACAGACATATGAAAAAATGCTCAACATCACTAGACATCAGGGAAATGCAAATCAAACCATGATGAAAATCAAAACCACAGAATCATCTCACCCCCGTCAGAAGGAGTATTATCCAAAAGACAGAGTAACAAATGCTGGTTTGCATGTGGAGAAAGGGGAAATCTTATACCCTTGGTGCACATGTAATTAGTGCAGCCACTGTGGAAAACAGCATGGAGATTTCTTTTAAAAACTATAAATAGATTTGCTATACGATCCGGAAATCCCACTACTGTGTAAATACCCAAAAGACATGAACACATGCATTGTTCTTAATAGCTAAAATATGGAATCAACCAAGGTGTCCATCAGATGAATGGATAAAGAAAATGTGGTGAATATACACAATGAAATAGTCTTCATCTTAAAAAATAATAAAATTCTATGATTTACATCAAAATGGATGCAACTGGAGGACATCATGTTCAGTGAAATCAGTCAGACACAGAAAAGACAAACAATGCATATTCTCCCTTATATGTGGAAGAAAAATACAGGAAAAAAATTAAGAAACAAATGCCTGTGTGTATTAGTACTGCTACAAATATAATTTTGTCAAACTATTTCATATGTTTATCAAATAAATGATTAAGAATGATATACTACAGGGGGCTGGTATCGTGGCATAGCAGGTAAAATCTCTGCCTACACAACACTGGCAAGCCATATGGGCACCAGTTCATGTCCCACTTGCTTCACTGCAGATCCATCTCCCTATTAATGGCTTGAGGAAAGCAGCAAAAAGATGACCCAAGTGCTTGGGTATCTACAGCCCACGTGGGAGACCCAGAAGAAGCTGCTGGCTTCTGCCTGCCCACTGTTGGCTGTGTGGCAATCTGGGGAGTGAACCTGTGGATGGAAGATTTTCTTTCTCTCCCTCTCTCTCTCTCTCCCCCTCTCCCTCTCTCTAACTCTTTATAAATAAATAAATAAATCCTTAAAAAAGAATAAAGTTTTACTGTTCTGTGATTGTTAGTTTACCATATATAAGTTTACTATGTATGTTAGTTTACTGTATGTAAGTGAAATGGTCATCTTTTGCATCCTGTTTATAGCCCTTACCTATATTCCATATGTAATCTTAAAAATCACAAAAGAAAAAATAAAGAAAAGAAAATGAAAGAGAGGGGAGAGGAGGAGAGGGGAGACAAAGGCTGGGGAGAGGAAAAAAGCAGGCAGAGGGAGAGAGGGAAGCAGGATGAGATAAAGGCAGGAGGGTGGGCAGGAAGTATCCGTATATTCTTTAATTGTGCCTAGGAACTACATTTACTCTGTTCTCTTTGTATTAATATTGCATTAACATGAGAATTGTGTTGTAGTAACATTTGCTGTGACCCTGAAAATCGAATGTATTAATAAATTCCTTAAAATTAATTTTTGAAAGAGAAACATGGAAGTCAGTTTAGGAAATTCTCAAATCCATCCTCCTAAAATTCTAGGCAGATCAGATAAAACAGATATGATAAAATAAAAATTCCTCAAACCAAATACACGGATTGTTGGTTTATAGGTTCACCAAATGCTGATAAGCATATAAGTATTGATCTTCTCCTACTTATATTTTGGTAAAGTTTTAAAACACTTAGAAGGATTAAGAGACTGTGTTTCATTAAATAAAATGACTTTTAAGATTTCTGTTGAAAGTCCAAAATGCTTCTAGAGACAAAGGAATAAAAATCACCTACATCAAAAGGAGAATCATATGATACAAGACTTCTCACTTTCATTTCTGAGTAACAAAAAACCATGGAGAAATGGCCTTCATTATCTGATTTTAAATCTAGAATTTTGTTCTCAGGCAGTATAACAAGCAGGATGCAAAATACAACTTTTTTTTAAAGGTATGGAATAGCTCAGAAATTTTAATACCAGTAAAACCACTCTAAAAGATATGTTGATGCCATAAATAAGAGTGTCAATTGTTAAATCAACAACAGGGGGCAGGGCCCCAGCTCACTAGGCAAAACCTCTGCCTGCGGCACCGGCACCTGGTCATGGCACCAGATTCTGTCCCGGTTGCTCCTCTTCCAGTCCAGCTCTCTACTGTGGCCCGGGAAGGCAGTGGAGGATGGCCAAAGTCCTTGAGCCCTGCACGCACATGGGATACCAGGAGGAAGCACCTGGCTCCTGGCTTTGGATTGGCACAGCGTGCCGGCTGGCCATAGTGGCCATTTGGGGGGTGAACCAACGGAAGGAAGACCTCTCTCACTGTCTAACTCTGCCTGTCAAAACAACAACAACAACAAAAAATCAACAACAGGAGTCACTGTGCACTTACTCCCCATGTAGGATCTCTGTCCTTAATGTGTTGAACTATGTGAATTAATGGTATAACTAATACTCAAACAGTACTTTATACTTTGTGTTTCTGTGTGGGTGCAAACTGTTGAAATCTTCACTTAGTATATACTAAATTGATCTTCTGTATATAAAGATAATTGAAAATGAATCTTGATGTGAATGGGATGGGAGAGGGAGCAAGAGATGGGACAGTTGCGGGAGGGAGGGACGTTATGGGGGGAAGGAGCTGCTATAATCCAAAAGTTGTACTTTGGAAATTTATAGTTATTAAATAAAAGCTAACAAAAAAGAATTCATTGAAGTGTGTCTCATTAATGAAGGAAAAAAGAATCCAAGGAATAGCAAAATAATGAAGAAGAAGAAATGTAACTTGCGTAAGTTTAAAAACAAAATAGGAACTAAAAACCAAAAAAAAAAAAAAAAGAATAAGTTAGCAGAAAATACAGGATAATTTGTTATAAGAGGCTATGTAAAAATACAATCCAAAATACACCCACGTGGGAGACCAGGAAAAAGCTCCTGGCTTCAGATCACTCAGCTCCGGGCACTGCAATCACCTGGAGACTGGAACATCTGTCACTCCGTCTCCTTCTGTCTGTGACTCTGTCTCTCAAGCAAATAAATAAATTTTTCTTAAGTGAAGTAAAAACTTCAAAAAAGGAAAGGTATCATAAATGAAATTTAAAAAGCAAATGTGATGCCAAGTAAACATATCTTGCCATATATAATTGGCAAAATACCAATATCTGTAGTATATAAAAAGGTTTTACAAATCCAAAGTAAAAATAAATGAGCAGATACATAGACAGGCATATGAAAGAGAAAAAACAGAACTAAAATGAATGTGTGAAAAGATGCCCTACTTCGCCAGTAAATGAGGAAACAGAAACTAAACAAAAATATACTTCTGAAACATCAGTTCAGGGACAAGCAAAATATAAGTCTTGATGAGATGCATTAAAACGGACACTTTAAACACAAATTAATTCAACTATAACTTGGGGAGTCCCTTCTAGATTTCTTTGGCCATTATTAGTCATTACCAGCATCATTCTTGTAAATACAAAAGTACCCATGAAAAAATGTGTCGTATGTGAGTTAAATACGTACAGTCATCCATACAATGCCCATTGCAATGTTATTTTTATTCCTTAAAACTAAAACAACCTAAATACTTTCCAATAATACATTTGTAAATAAATCATATTCTATAGTAGAAAACACTGTATGGATTTTTTAAAAAATATTGAGGTGAGATCCATTTAATTCCCACAACAAAAAATGGAAAACAGTAGCTCTAGGAAATGTTTTAAAGGTAATCAGCAGTCCCACTCATTTAGAACAAAGCCCACTGTCACAGACTGTGCATGTATTTGTCTATAACTATCCAGAAAGAAAGGCTTAAAAACAGCCCCAAAAAATCTAAATAAGCTTTGCAGAGGATAATGAGAAAGTAGTAGACATGGATGTAATCTTTTCCCATTTACAATATTTCTATATTTTATTACTCTCTACCAAGTGTGATGCCTAGTAAATATAACTGCCTCATATATTACTTTGACCTGTGCAATTAGAAATCACCAAATTCTGTAAAATTAAATTAGGACAGAGGACTATATAAAAAATTTTCATTTTGTCACTGCAAGTATGAACATTCACATAGTTCGTCATAACTCAATTTTAATACTGCATTTATTTTTTCAGCTAAATAACTTTAGTGCCAATCCTTGAAAATTTTCTATTATAGGCATACAGCAGAAAACAAAAAAAAGTAAAATAAAAATTGCATACCCCACCCATAAATCTGGACAATTTCTAAATCACAGGCCTCATTTACTTCTTCCAAATATTCTGTCCCCTAATACAGGAAGTCATCTCAGATTCATGTAAAACTTGTAAAATGTATGCTCTTTTTCCCATATTCTGAAGTTCAAATTAGTGGTGACATAGTTTGAACAATTAATGCTACCAGAAAATTCTGTTAAAAACTTAAAATAAGGAAAAAATAATTATATTTGTGAATGTCTTATGTTTATTTCAGGACACAAAAATCTTACCCAGAGAAGACCCAACCTCAGGTCATCATGATCACTGAAGTACCTCTTCTGTCTACATTTAATTTGCTTGAGTACACAGAAGGCAGCTTCTGAGAGAGGATGTGTATGTTCTGAGTTATTTCTGGAACACATGCTACTTGTTAGATTGGGAGAGCTTTTCAATCAATCAATAATAATTTAGGATCTGAACATTTCTTTAGGGATTAATGGATGGCTAAGTAGAGTCATTCATTCCAAAGACCATTAACATCAATTGGTCCCTGTCCAGTTTGTGGCAGCTGCAGAAAATGAGCACTAAAAAACAGCCTTACTTTTTTGAATTTTATTCTACTGATACTCAGCAAGTACCTTTTATAAGGAATAAAAATAGATTGATTTTCAAGGCCAAATTCACTATCCTGTATTCAGTCAGAAAACTCACGATGTCTAAACATATAACAGTGTTCTTGAAAAGTCCACACCCTACTAAGGTCTACACAGGGAACTGGGATAGTTCTGATGCAACAGTGCTATGTAGAATATGGATTCTTCTATGGGACAGTTCCAGTACTCATCTGATAAACTACGCCTAATTTATCACCCAAGTATCATCTGCATTCCTTACAGTTTAGCTTACAACATCTATGAATGGTCCTGTGGTATAAACAGATCTATTTAATCCCTTTATATGATGTCAGTCACCATTTAATAATACATCTGGTAAAGAACCTATTTTTTTTAAGATTTATTTTTATTTATTTGACATACAGAGTCACAGAGAGAGGTAGAGATACATATAGAGAAAGGCCTTCCATCCACTGGGTTACTCCCCAATTGGCCACAACGGCTGGAGTTGAGCTGAGCTGATCCAAAGCCAGGAGCCAGGAGCTTCTTCCAGGTCCCCCACACGGGTCCAGGAGAGCTGGGAAGAGGAGCAGCTGGGACTAGAAACTGCGCCCATATGGGATGCTGGCACTTCATGCCAGGGCTTTAACCCACTGTGCCACAGCACTGGCCCCAGAACCTATCTTGAAATATAGGCATTGACAGAAAGATATGCATTAATTATCTCCACAAAGGGACATATGATGAGGTGAAAATATGCTTTTATCTCCTTTCTTATTATAACAAAGTGAACAATTTTGTTTGGGAATCAAACAAGTATGCTATGTCAGCAAGTGCTCATCAAGGAACCGACCCATCAGAAAACGACTGCTAGGTACACTAGCTCTGGATCAAACCAATTAGAGGTTAACAGCTCCATACAGTCTCTACTATTTCCTTATTATCTTTATGGAATATAAATCAATACAACCCTGCTTTGTATTAAGATTCAATTCATTGAGATAAATAAGATCAAACAATTGAGATAATTCACTGGAGTAGCAGAGTATTCTCCCACAAGGCTCCCTGCAGAGCAACAGCACACAGGCTTCAGCAACAGCTATCTAATTGATTGTATTTTGCCCCTATTTATTAACTGTGTGAGGTTGTCTAAATTATGTTCCCCACCGAAAACTTCAGGTTTCCCTTTTGCAAAATGAGAATGACAACAGTACCTTCTCCTTTCAGTTACTGTGAGGCAAGTATGAGGTTATCCATGTCTATTCTTACATGCACACAGTAAACACTCAATGCCTTTCCTCCTGCTTTCATTACTATTTGTTTCCCTAGTTTCCAACCCTTTACCACTTTTCCTTATGATAAAATTCTTCCTTTCAATTTCTTCCATTTTTGTTTTCTGCATTTTCCATCTTTTCTCCCCTCCTCCTCCCCCTCCCTTTTTTTTTAATTCAGGAACTCAAGTTCTCATAGAAATTATCTCCTTTTATTCTTCTTTTTTCATTCAATGTTTTGAAATTTTATAAAATCATGATAATTTGCCCTAATTACAGGGTTCATTAGTCAAAAAAAGAGTAATCAAATATTTTTAAGTTCATGAAATTTCTGTTGAATGTCTCTGCGTATTTACTGTTAACACTGTTTTCAGATAAGCATGAAATATATGCATTCATCTCCTTACTTTGAATCCATTATATATTTGAGTGAGACTAGTACTGCTAAAGTTACTTTTGAGATAACATTTATATATTACAAAAAAAATCACCCCATATAAATATACAGCATATTAACTTTGACAAATACTAATAACATAACCACCAATATAATCAAGTTATAAATAATTTCCATTCCAGGAACCATGATCACCTGGCAACCAAAAACTGTGTTCTGGGTTGGCACTATGGCAAAATAAATGTTTCTTTATAAGGTACCCAACTTCAAGTTATTTTGTTATAATGACAAGAAACAGACATAATCAGCCATCAGTTTAAATTTTTGTTGGTGGAGGTAGGGGAGAGGGTTCATGCTTTCACCTGTCTTTGTTAAACGTCTAGAAGGAAGAATGAGTGACAGTATGTATAACTTTATTTGAAGCTGAAGTGTTTTTCAAAGGGACTTCATTATTTTTCATTCCCACCAACAATACATGAGAATTTGAGTTCTTCCACAACCTTGTCAACACAGTATTGTCAAGAATTTTTTTTTTTATTTTAGCTGTTCTAATAAAGTTTTTGTGGTATCTCATTGTCTGCTTATTACTAATGGCATTGAGCATCTTTTCATATACTTATTTGTCATCCACATATCTTCTTTAGGAAAATATTTCCTCATATATTCTAATCATTTTTGTATTAGTTCTCTGTTGTATTGAGTTTTCAAAGTTCTTTATATATTTAGCACATAAAACTATTAAGTATAGATTTGAACATATTTTCTTCTACTTTCTGATTTTCTTTTTATGCTTTAAATGTGTCTTTGTAGTTCATGCTTAATATTTTAATTTTTAGGAAAGTAAAATCTTTTTTATTACTTCACAATTACTTTTCCACAAATATTTATTAATGAAAACTCACAGTCACATAGATAACAAAGCTTTTTTTTTAAAATTTATTTTATTTATTTGAAAGGCAGAGTTAGAGAGAGAGAAATAGAGGGAGAGACAAAGAGAGGTCTTCCATCCACTGGCTGCAGTGGCCAGGGCTGGGCCAGAGCCAAAGCCAGGAGCTTCTTCTGGTCTCTCACTTGGGTGCACGGACCCTAGGACATGGACAATTTTCTGCTGCTTTTCCAAGGCACATTAGCGGGGAGTTGGATCAGAAGTGCAGCAGCCCCCGGGATTCGAACCAGCATCCTTAACAAAGCGTTTAGCTATTTATAAACATTTTTTGATCCATACTCTAAAAATATACATAATGAACACATCAAATTCTCTTAAATTCTTTGCCACAAAGCTATCCTCTTGAGAAAATAATACCAGAAAAGTTTTTATTCTGCAGATTACAAAGAGGGAATCCTTAATAACTTAGATTCATTCTTTTTAACAGGTAGAGATACAGACCTCATTTTCTCTTATCTCTTCTCTATTCTCCCTTTCTAATCTGAATTGAGATATGCATTTATTCCTGGGTCCTATTACACAGGAATTTGATTTCTGCTCTTCCAAATCGGGCAATACCTTTCTGAGTTTCTTTGCCAATCAGGTCTTTCCCATATCCAAGATTCACAATGCATATTGTTCAAAGTGCTTAGAGTATCATAAAGAATAAGTTTTATCAGGCTGAGATCAACATTTCCCAAAGCCTGACTTTCTCTCTGGGATAAGTATCAATGCAAAGAGTGAAAAATAGTGAAAAAATCATGCAACTTTGGGGAATCCAATAGAATTGAGTCCGTGCTCTGAATATGTCATTATTCAGTTACTTATGCTTTCCTTCGTGTATTCATTTATTTAGCAAATATCATCGTGAGCATCTGCTTCATGCAGCATGCTGGAAATTGGGAATACTCATACAACAGGGAATGAAATAGATTGAGCTTTTCCCTTACAGAAATGAGTTATTTGAGCTTTTCCCTTACAGAAATGAGTTATTTGTTGTCTTTTAGGTTTTTCTTTTTTTTTTTTTTTTTTACTCTGATCTGGAGAAATTCTTAGCTCACATATTTAACAAATGTGATAAGAAAAGGCAATGAAATGCATATTATATACAAGGAGGTGAATAGAATATTCTTTGTGACCTTCCTTCCTCTATTGTCTGCAAAGACAACCTACTAAATAACAATCCCTAAAGATGACAAGAAGGTCCAGTTGCAACCTCTTATTCAAATGGATGCTTGTGATGCCAGAGAATTGAATATAACAAGAAGCCGCTCAAACCAGTGTTCTGGAAAATATTCTTGATCACCTATTCAAAACTATGGTGTCATTGCAATAGCTACAAATAAACCCTCCGCAAAGCAGGCTGTTAATAAAAATAGCTAATACTCCTACACTAGTGCTTTGTTCTCTGTTGTTGTCACTGACCATACATCGCCTTTGAAAGTGGACTTCATATACGTAATGAAGTCTTTGCACTTGATGCAGGAAGTCTTTAAGAACAGGACCAGAAAACACTTTGACATCAATTATGTTCTAAATCTCCAGAAAACAGAATTTCTAATGTTTTGTGAATGTGATTCATGAAGCGCATTCTTCAGAGATTAAAAACAGCTTTTACAATACAAGTTATTAAAGGCGCAGATGCAACACAAACTTTTTATTGTTAACTCCATTCTCATAATTTCAGTTTCAATAAAAGATCCCATTAGAAATGTTTTCCTGTGTAGTGACTGTTCTGAAATATCTGCCATTATGTTCCAGGCATTTTACCTATGTTTATTTATATCATTAGGTCAAAAAAATAAGTCCACATTAACAGTATGCATTTATGAATCTTTCAAGCTAAAAGGCTAAGACTTTATCCAAGAAAAGGTATGATGAAATTATAGTAGCCACCTAGACTCTCTCCATCTTCATGAGGATCTGGCAACAAGTAAATTCAGAAAAAGACATATAAACCTGGCAGCTACTTCTGCTCACAAAGGTTACTTCAACAAAGTGGTCAGATCTTATTCCATTCACTTAAAATCAAAAATTGTTGAATATCTAAATCTAATCTTCAAATAATGATCACTGAGCACACAGTGTTATCAGGAGTGGTGGAAGATAGCCACCCATATATGATTGCTTTATATTATACACACATATTCACTTACGTACATACATATATATATGTATATATTTCAAAAAATCTAACAAAACAAGAACTAGTATGAGCTACTGAATGCAGATTTTGCAGGCGGTCTCTTATTCCTTAAGCCAACTAGTGACAGATATGAGAATTATATTGCAGTTTTTATGGAAGACAATATAATACTCACACAAGTTAACCTTGTGCAAAGTCACATAAATACATAAAAGCAAAAAAATTTACATGACTTCATCACCTAGCATACAGTAGGCTGATAGCAGCAAATTTCAACTGGTACATCAGTGCATCTGAGGGTTTCAAAATAGGCTTAAGGCTTTTAAAAACCATGGCTCATTGTAGCTAGAAGGCTACCAATTATAAAAATAAGCTGCTGGCAGAACCTGAAAGAAATCAGAGAGGGAGGGCCTCATGAGGGTTAACAAAGTCTAAGGAATATCAAGAAACTGGTTTACTGAGAAAGAAATCCAACATATGTAGCCTCTCCTTCAATTCCTTTTGTGTTTAGTGTTCTCACCTAAGAACAACTCAGTTTGTCTTCTTACTGTAGTTTCCCTACTACACAGCTTGAAAATTAGTCATGTTTCTTAGGGCAGCATGGGAAAAGAATAGTTTATGAGGCTAAATATAAGAAGGATAGATTTTTAGTAAAAGTAGATGGGTCAATATGGTGTTAAAAGCAACTGAATTTCTGTGGAAGTTATTGGCAATCCTATAGGTAGAGCATTATGAAGTAGAATTTAATAAGTACATGAATTTATAGAATGATTGAACTTTTTAATAAGCAAAAGCCCCATGGACAAACCCTTGCCTTGCCACTTTCAAAACACACAAACAAGAAACTTAAACATAGATGACATATATATAGAGAGAGAGAAAAAAATTAAGTCATTAACTAAGAGGAAAGTATTAAAATAAATATATAATAGGAATGAGTGCCTTCACATGAAGGAAAGATTATGGGAGAAAACAATTACATATTAAGGAAAAGTAACCCTGAATACTTAGATTATAAGGTACCATTATCCTTCTTAGTCCTATCTAAGAATGGAAATTAAAATAATTCACGCTTCACGTACATCTATGTATCTAGTCTAGGATTCTTCTCATCACATTGCTGCCAAGATTTTTTAATCTGAAAATTATAGCATTAATATGCTTTTCCACTGGAGGATCCTTTAGGTCCTTAAGTTTATATCTGTGTGTGTGTGTGTGTGTGTGTGTGTGTGTTTAAACTCAGTCCTACATGCTATCCTATATTAGTCGGTGACTGAAACCTGTTTTCAATCCAACTTATTTTATTACTCAGGGCTTAAGTCTTCAATTTTCATGATTTTGCCTAGACATTTATAATCCAAATTCCACAGTAGACTCACTTTACAAGTTGCCATCACAAATAGAGCTCTAACTAAAACACTTTTCATTCCCCATAAAATTCCAGGTAACTGGAATGCCAGGACAACTTTAGATTCCATATACAGTTTGCCCTGTAGATTATCTTATCTTACCATCCTCGGAAAGTCCCAGACACAATAATACTGTACCTAGAATACCCTTTCTCTGTTTACCCAAGCCACTCACTGGGAAAAAGGTCTAACATTAGGCTGTAAAGGGGAACCCCTGTATTACACAAATTTTTTTATTTTTCTGGTATATATTTTATTAACCTTCAGTTCCTTTATTTTCCTATCCCCACTACTCTAACTAATCTTTCCAGAACCCCCACTGTAATTCCCCAAATCCTTACCAAAAAAGCCCAAAAAGAACCTGACAGAGCAGACATGATTCTAAACACTCCACATATATTATTCACCACAACCATTCAAGACAGGAGCTGTCACTGTCTACTCACAGGAGAAAGGACTGAGACTTCAGAGATTCAACCCAGGCAGACTGGTTTCAGAGCCTACATGTTTACATACTAATTCCCACCACTAAACACATACATGCACACACAAAATAAACCATACGGAAGCTAAATTTCAGATGTACTTCACCTGCTCTTCAAAGAGTACACATTTTAAGAAAAGTAAAGACTAAAATATGTAGATAACTCACACTTGTGTTTCCCAGTTTTTGTTAACCACCTGGTCAAATGCTGCAAGATCCACACTTATTATCCATTCTACAACCTCAGCATATCCATTGAGTACTCAATACATATTTACAGATAATTACCAAAGTTATGTGTAAAAGAAATTACACATGTAATATACACATTTGAGTTTTTAAAAGACATAAATTAAAAAGCAGCTTTTAAATTATATCCAAGAATAATTGTAAAATTAAGTTTGTGAAAGTTACAGCAAGCAAAGGATATAAAATAAGTTGAACCTTACTTGGTAATCAAATATGAACAGTAATGTGGTTATGCTAAGGTTTTTATTCTTTTCTTCAAAATTCATTCTCAACATGATTTCTAGTTTTAAATATTAAAGTCACTCAAGCATGAAGAAAAGTGTTTTTGTTCTGTTCAAGGGAAATATAGGGTAATAATCTTGGATATAAAAGATCATTTTAAAAAGAAACACATGGATGGTAGCATTCACACTGAGACCTAAACTATCAATCAATATGTCACTTATTATTAATTTGGGGGAAAGATGTAGTGCTTAAAGGATGACAAAACAGCCCAAACTGAAAAGCAATGAACTATCAAGTAGAAGGACTTTTGAAGGTCATGGAGTCACATCTTCTAGTTTTCCAGACAAGGATACCAGAGAGAGAGAGAGAGAGAGAGAGAATGACTACCCTACAAATCAGTGGCACAGAAAAGACTGCAGCTCCAAAGAGCCCAGGCCTAAGGGAATTGTGTTTGGAGATGGGAGAATCTTGGGAGGTGTCAGTGGATTTTAAATAAATGCTGCATCCCACTGAGTAGTTTATCTTTTGGTCAAGGGTAAGTACAACTGCAGACAAGTTCTGGCTTTAATGGAGCAGGCCAGCTCGGAGACACCCGGCAATAACTCTTGTGTGACTAAGCAAAGGCCTCAGGTGCTTTCAAGCGCTGCATGCTTTAATCTCCATGCTGTCATTCTGGTGCCTTCTCTCAGGGTCAGAGGGAGCTCAACAGTAATAACTTTTAGCTTTGTAAAAAAAATTCAGATGGTCTTAGTACGTATGTATTTAAATAGATTCTGGTTTTCAAAGTCCAAACATTGGTGACTAAGCTATAATATAGAGGGAAGTTCTAGCCTATATGGAAAATGAAGGACTTTAATAATGCACAGAATGAAGATTCTGCAAGATATTGAAGATACTAAGCTCCCATGACTAACATGAAGAGAGGGAAAATAAATCAATCGTTTCTCCAGGAATACCATATGGGGAGTTTTCTGGAGGACAGTAAATAATTCTTTAATCTGTGTTTTTGTGGAAAACTACTACAAAGCTCTGTATTCTAATTTAAAGACTATAGACTTGAATGAAATTAGCATCTCATCTTTGAGGTAAAGCCTAGACAGAAATTAGTGCTGAGATGAGGTAAGAGAGGTTGGGCTTCCATCGCTAAATAAGCTGTATCATTTTGAGAAAACAAGGTCAGTGTAACTAGCTTAAATTTATCTATACCTACTTATATTTACATATAACTATGCATTAATGCATCACATACACAATTGTTGTCAAACACAGCAGTGATAGGGGAAAAGTGCCCTGGAGTAAAACCCAAAAACCTGAGTTTATATCTTAAGTCTATTTACTGGCCCCTGGCTTTCAACATATCAACAGCTTCAGGATTCTAGAGCTAGAAAATTAAAAACAAACAAACAAAAAAACAAACCTTAAAAATCATTTAGAGCACCTCCTCATTTCTTTGATGAGGAAACTGTACTCAATACCTACTGGGCTCATCTAGCGGTGAAAGCTTCCTTTCTCTCTGTTAAGATTTTACTCTATAGGCTTCATGAAAGGATGAAAATGAAACCAATTTTTTTCTGTTTTTCTATGCCTTCTGGAATTAAAAAAGTTACAATAAGATATTTGAATGATAGGCTTAAGCTTATATTTTACATTTGTACTTTGTCACAATTTCCTTAAATATCCACTTTTTTAAAAGATTTATTTATATATTTGAAAGTCAGAGTCACAGAGAGGCAGAGGTAGGGTAGGGTGAAGGTCATCTTATCCATTGGTTCATTCTCCAGATGGCCGCAAAGGCCAGAGAAGTGCCAATAAGAAGCCAGGAGCCAGGACCTTCTTCCAGGCCTCTCATGTGGGTGCAGGGGCCCAAGGACTTGGGCCATCCTCCAGTGCTTTCCTAGGCTACAGCAGAGAGCGGGATTGGAAGTAGAGCAGCAGGGATTTGAACTAGTGCCCATATGGGATGCCAGCACCACAGCCTTACCTGTTACACCACAGCACCAGCTAAATATGCAGTCTTTTGGGTCTGGCATAGAGGTGTAGCAAGTTAATCCACTGTTTGCAATGCTGGCATCCCATAGAGTACCAGCTCCTGCGTGATCCACTTGCAATCTAGCTCCCTGCTCACATGCCTAGAAAGCAGCAAAATATGTACCAAGTACTTGGGTCCCTGCCACCCACATGGGATGCCTGAGTAAAGATATTGTCTCATGGCTTCAGCTCAGCCCAACTCTGGCCATTGTGGCCATTTGCCGAGTGAACCAATGAATGGAAGTTTGTTCTCTTTTCTCTCTGTGACTGCTTTGAAAGCAAGTAAATGAATAAATTGTTTTAAAAATGCAATCTTTTAAAATGTCTTTATTAAGGCCGGCGCCGCGGCTCACTAGGCTAATCCTCCGACTTGCGGCGCCGGCACACCAGGTTCTAGTCCCGGTCGTGGCGCCGGATTCTGTCCCAGTTGCCCCTCTTCCAGGCCAGCTCTCTGCTGTGGCCAGGGAGTGCAGTGGAGGATGGCCCAAGTCCTTGGGCCCTGAACCCCATGGGAGACCAGGAAAAGCACCTGGCTCCTGCCATCGGATCAGCGCGGTGCGCCAGCCGCAGTGTGCTGGCCGGGGCGGCCATTGGAGGGTGAACCAACGGCAAAGGAAGCCCTTTCTCTCTGTCTCTCTCTCTCACTATCCACTCTGCCTGTCCAAAAAAAAAAAAAAAAAAAAAAACACACACACACACACAAAAAACTTTATTAAATTTTTTGAGTGAATTTTTCCCAATAAAATATCTCCAAGTTCTAAATATTTAAAAGGAAAAACATTTTTTACTAAGGAATTTTAATTTAGAACAACCTGAGAAAGTATTTACAAAGGCCATTATATAATTAACACCTTTTCTTAAATAAGAAAAGATTGCTTACACACTTACATATAATTTATATTTGAGGCTTGCAAGATTTCAGAATTTTTTATAAGAGAAAATAAAAGAGGATCACAGTAAATGTACTCTTCAGAAAGCCAAATATAGTCTGGAATGCAGAAACAGGGTCAGTGTCAATAGCAGCCAGCAGACAGACAGATTGTTTACACCAAAAACTCTTTCCAGTTATTTGGAATTTCACATGTTACTTCCTCCCTTCCTTATTTAATTCTGCCAATTAACTATAATACAAACATTTTAACTCAGCACTCCAAAAACCTCAAAAAGTTTATTAGATAGAGGCAACAGTGATACACAAAAACTTGCCACTCACCAAAACACACACATAAAATACAATAATAGCAGGTATTTTTCAGCTCTGTCCAAAGACTTGCTTTGATAACTAGAATGTCACTGCAAATAGGATGCTGAAATATAGAAACCATTTCCCATGCATCATTCAAGGAAATTCTTTCACATTCAAACTTCCTTTTACATTAATGTAAGTGCTAAAATGATTTGCATTTATTTATTCACTAGTAATACTGTTTCAACACTTCAGAGATAATGGATCACACTCTCCCTATATTGTGTTTAATTCTCATGTTTTTTTTTTTTTTTAAGATTTTATTTATTTATTTGAGAGGCAGAGTTACAGGCAGTAAGAGGGAGAGAGAGAGAGAGAGAGAAAGACAAAGGTCTTCCCTCCATTGGTTCATTCCCCAGATGGCTGCAATGGCTGGAACTGCGCCAATCAGAAGCAAGGGGCCAGGTACTTCTTCCTGGTCTCTCATGTGGGTGCAGGGGCCCAAGAACTTGGGCCATCTGCTCCTGCTTTCCCAGGCCAAGGCAGAGAGCTAGATGGGGGGGGGCACCCAGGACTAGAACTGGCACCCCTATGGGATACTGGCACCCCAGGCGGAGGATTAACCTACTGTGCCATGGCACTGGCCCCTCTAATAGTTTTTTTAAAAAGGAACTTTGGCTGGACAAAACATAAAGGTTATTAAATATATGACTGCAAGAGGATAGGCATGCAGAATGTTTAGAATATGGAAAATACACAGATGTTGCATTTAAAATTATTAATGCTTTTAGAAAATAAATCTCTTGGGGCTAGTACTGTAGCATAGTGGGTGAGGCTGCCACCTGCAGTGCTGGCATCCTATTTGGGCGCCAGTTCAAGTCCTGGCTGCTCCACTTCCAATCCAGCTCTCTACTATGGCCTGGGAAAGCAGTACAAGATGGCCCAAGTACTTGGGCCCCTGCACCCACGTGGGAGACCTGGAAGAAGGTCCAGGCTCCTGGCTTCGGATCAGCGCAGCTCCTGCCATTGCAGTCAACTGGGGAGTGAACCAGTGGAAGGAAGATTTTGTCTGTCTCTGTCTCTCTGTCGCTCGCTCATTCTCTCTCTCTCTTTCTCTCTCTGTCTCTCCTCTCTCTGTGTAACTCTTTCAAATAAATCTACTTTTAAAAAAAAAGAAAATAAATCTCTAAATAGTATTGATAATGAAACATTTTAATACACTAAGTAAATTGGTGTTATTTCATGGTATTTTACATGTTTTTGTAGAATATGCATACTCAACATAATAATAATACCAATGCGTTCAAAACAGGGACCTAGTTTTGCACATATTGCACAGTATCAGTTTGAAAAAAGTTAGCAAACTTAATATAGAAATGAATGAATGAAATGTAATCTACCCATTATTAGGTACAATTCTTGGAATATATTAAGTACTCAATAAGTGGTTTTAAAATAGTTTGGACTAGAATGAAAGCAAGGTCTTTCTGGAAAATTGATGAAGATGCTCAATATCTTGTTGAAAAAATAATTTGTAAGAAAGACCTACAGTGATTTGTTAATTGTTGTCAAGCAGAATATTCCAAATGTTTTCACCCAAGAAAGACTTCAACATTCCTCTAACATGCCTGACATAGATCCCATCACCAATATCTCTCCTTTGCGCAATTTGCTAACACAGTACACAAGAGCTGAAAACGGAAGGCAGAAACCACTAGCTAAATACTTCATTGATCCATAATATTCCACCATTTTGGTCCACTTTAACTACTTTCACATTGATTTATTTAGTCTACATATTTGCTGAGCTCCTATTTTGTGCTGTGCAAGGTCAAGGTAGATATTACAGAGTAGAGCTGATGGATACAGCACTTACCTTCCCCAAAGTAAGATCACTGCAATGGTTTCCTGCTGAATTCAAACTAAAATTTGAAGTGTATAATGTGTATCAAGTTCATGAAAACTGACCCCCAGGTATGCCAACCTCACTCTTAATCTCCACTTTGCTCTGTGTTCACCTGCTCTGGCCCCTTAGCTTTTGCTGGAGCATTCAAACATACAAGGGCTACCCAAGAGCTGTCATACTTCTTCGCACAGAGTGCTCGGCCTCAGAACTCTTATTTATATCTTGGTCAAGTGTCACCTTCTGGAGGCTTCATGTGATTCCCCTACCTAAAATAGCCATATATTTGATCCATTCTCTGTGTCCTTATGCTGCTTTAACTTTCTTCACAGCACTTGCAATTTTACAGCATAAGTTACATTTTATACTGCCCCTATTGCTTTATTTATCATCTGCCTGCCTGCCTGAACCTACCTATGAAAGCAGGGCTTCATGTTTACATGGCTCAATCCACAGAATCTCTAAGATTCTCATAATGTCTCATAAAACAGCAAGAACTAAAATCATTTTTCAAAAAGAATGATTTTTATTTAATTAATCTTTATATTACCAGATATTGCTAAAATCACTACTTTATAGAAACTAATTGTAATGTAAAATGGGATAAAGAACTATTTCGGAAAAAAGGTGAAGGCATCTAGGAAGTGGAGCTCATGGTTCAAGAGCAGATGCCTAGTATAGGACTGAGAAAATGAGAAAGGAAGTGCAAATCACTACAAAAAGTTTCAGCTTCTTCTCTTAATTTCTCAATGTTTTTGATGTTGACACATCAAATAATACTCTTTGGGGAAAAACTGTACCTTAATTCTGTAAAGTCGTCCTGTTCTATTAATTTCCAATTAAAAATTAAAGACTATCAGCAATGGTCAGTATTTACAAAAAGGTGAGAAGTGACAAAAAAAAATTCAAGGCCACAATTTAATTATTCCTCCCTCTCCCTCATATCATACACAGGCCTAGTTTCTGATTCTTGTTTGACCACAGCTTATAATTTGAAAGCAGGTACAGGGCCTCAGACTTGAAACTTGAGGATGCAAGAGCTCAACAGCAAAAGCGCATTGGAAAGTGTGATGAGGACTAAAGAGGATTATAATGTGGTTCCCATTTGGCAGATGAATAGGTTTTGTATTTTGTTTTAGCATATCTTCAGGGCTGAATGAATGCTTTGTGGTGTAAACAGAGTAAAGCTCAAATCAGTTTTACTGCTTCCATATGGTTCAAACCACATATGCACAACTGTAGATTCAAGAGGGAAAAAAAAGTCATTTTCCTAGAAAAGGCAATTGTGTTGCTAGATCTTTAATGAGCAAGAGTTCAAATGCAAGGCACAGCGAACAATCAAACTTAGAACATCATTTCCTTGGTGCTTTTCCAACACAGCAATTTGATAAAAGAGCATCTGCAGGTCTTTCATCTGGCAATCTTAATTTCATTATTGCACTATACTGTACTTAAAATAAAAAAAAAAAAACAGATCCACACATTTATTAAAATTGTAATGAATGAATCATTTAGATTTTGATCTCCCACACCAGTTTTAGTGACTTTCCCTAAAGGGAGATCAATTAAGCATCTTTTTTTTTTTGCTTTTTTCAAATAATATTTACAGAATATTTTAATTTTATTTTTGTTAAATTTTAGGTATAACAAGCATTATTAAAACTGAAGACTCCACTATTTCTATTTTTTAATATGAGCAAGAATCTTATTGCATACTTGATATGAAAATTAAAGATTTACAATGTATGATGATGGGGTTCACACCGTGCTACCTCAAAATATGCTACTTTGCATATTTAAAAACAATCTGTAGAAGCAGGAAGATCATATTCAGCTTCCTCTCCTCTTGTTCCCTGCAGCATGTCAAAAGACCCTTACATGAGATGTGTCTCCCCATACTGGAGGCAAGGAGCATCCTTAACTCTGAGGAGGAGGGGGTCTCAAAAAGGAATCTGAACCAACAGGTCTTTCTAAGTTTCACCCAGTTTATTATGGTTAGCTCATACCTCTTGTACTAATCATGTTTCTCCATGACTATACATTCCTCCTTAAGCCTCGCATAAAAATACACAGGTTTATCCATTTCTTCAGGTCTTCATTTCCTTACAAAAGTGCCTATGTCACATAATACAAGGCAAAGAAAAAAAAAAAAAAAACCTCATCTACATTCTTTCTTCCTGAGTTAATCTGTCTTTTGTTATAAGGACTTTGTCATGAACCTAAACTAGGTGAGGAAAAGGTATTTTTCCTCTTCTACAAAGGCATTTCCTAATGTTGCCTGACACAATATATCAAACCCAGGAACTGTGTCTTTTATGACATAATCAGACACATTATTAAAATGCTGTGTTTCTAGGAAAGTACTCTTTTCATCAACTGACTTGCTTCCCTAGAAAATAGAATCTTATTCCACAGTGTGAGGTTTTGATTTATTTACGATAGTACACCATTGCTTTGTGTTCCAAAACACAAAGTAAGAACTTCATGTAATGATGAATTTGTAAAAATGACTTTCCATGAGAAAAACACATTTATTTTCCAGTGCATATAAAGAGCTGTGTTATGAGACTGAATGTGTCTTCTATGTACCTAGGAGGGAAGCTATTTTCTTTGTTACCTAAAATTCTGGCTATGAACCAAACTTTGGGAGCTGGAGAACCCTCGAACTTCTCCTTGCCCACTTTTCTTCAGGTCTAAAAAGAATGGATGTAGCAGAAGCTCTGCATGGTTCCAAAATTCCACAGATTCATTAAGTTGGACATTTTTTAAAGATATTTTCATTTTCTAGAAAATTCTAATGCTAAGATAAAATAACATTGCATTCAGATGTTCAGACAGATTCCTCCAGCTGAAAGAATGGGTTATTTTAATGATCTTAAAAACAAAGGAAAGAGAAAAAAGAAGAGAGGTTTGATTTACCGTTATCTAATAGTATCCCAGATTTCTACTGACTTGAACATCTGCTATTTTGAGGGCTTTCAAAGAGTTCATGGAAATTGTATATTATGGAGAAATCAGGCATACATTTAAACATTTCTGATAAAAAATAAGTATCTCTTAATTCTATTTTTCCATGAATTCTTGTAAATGCCATCATATATACAACCCTAATAAAGTCAAACAAACAAATTTGGAGGGTCTTGAAAGAACTATGCATTTCTGAATCACTGTGAATCTACCAAGCAGAAGTACTGGCATCAGCAAATGCAGCAGACAGAAGCACCACTACAGTAATGTGAAGTCTATGTTCTACTTAATTACATGTATCATTTAACCTGCAGTGTACTAAAAATTAACATACGAAACAAGCAACTTTGAATTAGTTCAAATAACTTTCACATAGATACTAGTTACCAAATATTCCACAAAGAGAAGAAAATTATTAGAGCTAAATTATTATAGTTACTAAGTTTTCTTGAAACTTGTTAACAATTATTAGTATGTTTCATCATTAGTATACTCTATTTCACAAACTTATTTATTTAGTGATAGTCTACCTCCACATAGGATGTGGAGTGGTTATATGAGACATGGAAGAAATTCTAATTGCAGAAAGACCATGCAAAAAAGGAAAATCAGGCAGCCAGCATTTCAACTAGCAGATAAGATGCTGTTTGGGACACTAACATCCCATTATTGGAGTTCCTGGGATAGACTTGTAGCTCTGCTCACTCCCTATTCAAACTTCCTGCTAATACGCAACCTGGGATGTAACACCTGATGGCTCACATCACTGGGTCCATGGCATCCACATGGTGTTTGGATTTAACTCTCAGTTCCAAACCTTGCTTCCAGTACAGCCTGGACCACCACTGGCTGCTGCAGGCACTTGGGGAGTGAACCAGTGCATGAGAGTGGGCTCTCACTCACACTTTCTTCCCATCTTTCACCCTCCTTCTTTCCCCACTCCCCACCCTCTTTCTCTAAGGTAAGGAAGGAGAAGTTAAGAAGGGAGTGATGAAGCAGTAAAAGTCTTTCTAACTTGTATCAAATAGGAAGTGAGCTATAGCAATGAAACACCATTACTCCAAAATTTCAGCTTGTGAATAAAGACGGTGGCTGTAATTCACTTTTCTTTTCCTTGGTTGTCAGTTTAACTGTTATCTTTTAACACATTTCAGCTTTCTTTTTGCAGACCTTCTAAAAACCAATTTTAGTAATCCTTTCCTCCCAGAATGCTCCGACCCCTTATTCTCGGTAGACCCCTACTTCTTGCTTTTTAAAAAACTTTAAAGAAACTCAGACATTTATGCAGGTTTCTGGAGTTAGGGCAAGAAAGCCCTGGCTCAGGGCCTGTGGGGAGCAACTCGGACTAGACTAAGTTACTGGAATTAAGGCTTATTCTATGCATCTGCTCTCCCACAATATGGCGCTGAGAAGGGAGAAACAGCTTCTACACAGCTGCCTCCAGTTCAACCAATAAACTGTAGGACCTGCTCCTGATTGGAGGAGAGCAGCGTACTCGGCGTGTGGGTAGCAGAGTTGGGATTGGTGGAAGAGGACTATAAAGGAGGAGACAGACAACATGCACCAGGAACATCTATCTGAAGGAACACCTGTGCAGCCCCCGAGAGAGCCGGCCGGCGGTGTGCCGCTCCCCCACGGAAGTGGGGAAGGTGGCAGGGGGAACCGCCCTTCCACGGAGGTGGAAGGGACGGTAGCCATCCCGGGAAGAACCAGCAGCAAACCCGGGGAGGGCCGAGCAGACGAAAGAACAGCGCAGGGTCCTGTGTCGTTCCTCCGCGAAGACGGGGAGCGACATAATGGTGCCGTGACTCGGATATGAAGCCTAGGCAGGGCTTAGTGTCGTTCCTCCACGAAGAGGGGGAGCAACAAGGGCCTGTCCAACTTTCTCATAGGTTATGCAGAGACGTCAAACTGCAGCTCACACACCTGCCATGAACAAACCTTGAGATAGTTGACAAAGGATAGATAATGGATGAGGGGGGAAATGAAATAAACAGTGTCTAAAACAGACAAACTAGTTACTAAATCAATATTTGCTTCCAATAAAGGTTATTTATGTCTTTGGTTACTGCTCATTTCTTTCTCTTCTTTGACAGTATTTTGTTTGGATAAGTCAACAATCCAGTTTATATTTTATTATATAGCAAAGAATTCATTACTAAAATTTGTCAACAATTCAGAAAATTAAATTTCATGACAGTAACTTCAAAGTACATCATTTTATAACTAAACGCTTGCTTAAAAGGGGTTTGGGGTATGGCACATTTTTTCATTTCTTTTTTTTACTTACCTACAAATTGATGCAAATGTATGATTTTGAAATAAAGGGAATACCAGTGACCAAGAGACTAATTTCTATACTCATATAAAAGGGCATTATCCTTTGGCCAAGATACCTGGACATTTGGATCAGGAAAGGAAATATTCTTTGTAGGCAAGGAAACAGATCAAAGGAAGAAAAAAAGTTTACTTACAAACAATTATCAGCCCATAAGAGAACATATGCAAAGTTATCACATATGCCTTCCTTTCTATGTCAAATAGTTATTGTAATATTTTCATTTCTGCAACCTTTTTTGTTCCCTTTTATTGCTTTAACTGGATATATAACCCACATCATCTTCTGGATTTCTTGATTATACTCCCTCTATTACTCACCATCTTATGTCAGCTATACAGTGGTCACCCTTATATTAATTACTTAGTTTTGTGTTTGTCTTTATTTCCCAAGATCAAATCTATACTTTTTCATTGGGGTCATTGGTATAATAGAAGCTGACAACTCTCAAAACTTTTATAAGTCTGTTGCTGGTCACAGATATTTCTTATAAGAACCTCTGTATTTGTCTCATCTGGGTCCAGAACTATTTATTTCTAATTTGTCTCCCATCTAAGAACAGTCTCTGCAGAAATATCATCTTGTAATATAATCTAGTATTAGTTCCTATCTGCTATACTTTGGGTGTTCATTTGGCCTTCCCATTGAAGTCCATTTGTTCAAGTTTTGGTCCTCAGTGTGGCACTTTTGGGATGTGGCAGAACATTCAGGAGATCAGGCCTGCTGGGAAGTCATTAGGTCACCGTGGGTATGTCCTTTGAAGGTAGTTCTTGTGAGACTCATTGGTAGTTCTCAAAGAAGAGTTACTATAAAAGTCTGTTTGGCCACACCGATTCCCAACTGCCTCAGATGGTACCAGTGGCTATAACAGGTGCTGCTACCATTGCCTTCAAATGTCCTTACCAGTGTCCAAACCAATAGGTCTGTCTGATGTTGGATTTGACCCTCTAAATCTGTGAGCTAAAGAGATATTTTCTGGTGTCCATGCTGTGACGTAGCAGGTAAAGCCACTGCTTGCAGTGCCAGCATCCCATATGGGTGCCAGTTCTAGACCTGGCTGCTCCACTTCCAATCCAGCTCTCTGTTACAGCCTTGGAAAGCAATAGAAGATGGCCAAAGTCCTTGGGCCCCTGCACCCATGTGGGAGACCTGGAAGAAGCTCCTGGCTCCTAGCTTCAGATAGGCGTAGCTCCAGCCATTGCGGCCATCTGTGGAGTGACCCCTAGGATGGAAGATCTCTCTCTCCAACTCTGCCTCTGCTACTGTAACTCTGCTTTTCAAATAAATAAATCTATTTAAAAAAAAAAGAAAGAAAATTAACCATCTTCTCTTTATGTTGGCTGCCTTAGACATTTTGTTATAATAATAAAAATGGACTAATACACTATTCACTATTCTTCCAAGTCCGTTACAATTATAAAAGATAAGTTCCATGATCCTTAGCACAGCCCAAAAGGCCCCTTAAGTTTAGTTTCCAGGTTGTGTCTAACCTGCTTTCACTCTCTCTTCAGAGCACCACAAATTCTAAACTGTTTTCAGTTCTTCACAGGAGACAGTCTTTTCTTATCTGCTCTTCCATCTTTTCCCACTGTTCTCTTAACTAACTACTACATATGTTCAAGCCACACCTTAACTACCTTATCCTCTGGGACACCTACACTACTTCCTAAACACGAGATGTATGCATTCTATTTGTGCTGGTAACTCTATACTGTAGTTTACCATCTAAATGTCTCCATGTGCCTATAAATTTCATAGAGCAGTGAATTCCAATAGAGCAGTGACCTGGCCACCCAATCACAAATTTACCATCAGTGCCTAAGCTCAATGTCTTTAAATGTACTGAAAATCTCATAACTACTTGAAATTTTCTCTCTAGTGCATCAACTACACCTTAAATACTATGCAAGTGATCTTTAGCTATTGGTCCTTTTTGACTTTAGAATTCTATTTTGTAACAGATATTTTGTTATGACATACAGTTAGACATACTTTTCATAAAATTATCAGAATGTTAATAAATAAAAGTTGTAATTTTCTGAACTATTTCTGGAATGCATAGATGGCAGCCAAGGAAAAAATTGTTGTCCAAAGAAAAACTGATACAGTATCTATCCAAGGGTCTTGAATTCTGAGAGTTAAAATCATGGGTACTGTAGTGTAATTTCTCAGTTATTTATAGAAGTTTAGTTGATACAACATGAAAACTATACTTTCCTTATGAATTATTTGTGAAATTAGGCTCCAATATCAAAATAAAATACTTAAAAGTGTTTAAGGGCTTAAAAAGTCTGCATAATAATTGCTTTACCACAACACATAAGAAGGTACTTTTACATATATTTTCTTTATCTTATATACTACATATCTATTTTCTAAATGAAGTATATTTCTAAAATTACTTACTTGATAATTCTTGAAAAGGACAAAGGAATAAAATTATTGAAAAATATTTTTATGAAATTCATTTTCCATAAATGCTTATTTTTAAATTTGTGATGAATTCTGAGATGAACTAAAATATATTTAGTGAAAGCATGGAAAAATCCACAGTCAGAGTCTACAAAAGACAGGAAACAAGTCCCTGTGACATTCACTTCTTTTCAATTAACTGTCATTATAGAAGGTATATTGTTTGACTATGTTATGATTAAAAAAAATAAGCCAACATTCTCACACACACTTGAACTTAGCCAAAAGGCCGAGAAGCGATAGCCAACATTCTCATAAGATGAAAAAGTCACAAGGTGATATAGCCCAAAGAGGGAAACAGTGGAAAGAAAAGTCACTCTTTAACAGAACGGAAGGAAAATACATAAACCAGAAGTGAATAATCAGATATAGAAAATAATAGTAGAAAAGAAGGAACTTTCTGCGCATGCTGAGATTTGTCTACAATTTTCCTGCAAAATATTTGGAAAGTATACTTTGGAATTGCCTCTTGGTCATTACTGGAACTACATTATTCAGTTAGAATATATATTCACACAAACATAAAAAAGATAAAATAGTAGAAAAATGTAAATATTTAATTAGTATCAAACTTGATTCCAAATCAAATATATAAAGGAGTCTGACAGTAGCCCCCCTTTTGCCCATTACTACACAGGGCATTTCAGAAATACAATGTTGGGGCCAGCACTGTGGCATTGTAGGCTAAGCCTCCATCTGTGGCACTGGCATCTCTTATGGGCACCAGTTCAAGTCCTGGCTGCTCCTCTTCTGATCCAGCTCTCTGTTATAGCCTGGGAAAGCCATGGAAGATGGCCCAAGCTCTTGGGCTCCTGAACCAGAGTGAGGAGAATTGGAAGAAGCTCCTGGCTCCTGGATTTGGATTGGCCCAGGTCCAGCCATTGCGGCCGTTTGGGCAGTGAACTTTTGGATGGAAGACTTTTCTCTCTGTCTCTCTTTCTGTCTGTAACTTTGCCTCTCAAATAAATAAAATCTTTTTAAAAAAGAAGTACAATATTAATCTTTCTTATCATAAGAAATGATTTTAATTGTACATAGAAGATACCCAGATAATAAAAGTCATCAAAATAATGGTAACCACCCAACTTAAAGTCTCTATTAAAAAATAAAATTTTTACTCATGTATTTCTATTTTTTAAAAAACTGCCTCTAATTTAAGAATAATGTTAAATTTAATTTCTGAAATAAATCATATTGTTTTAATTTTAGGTATCTGAATTGAAAAAAAACCTTAGAAACACAATTAAGGACATCAATATCCAATAAAGAATAAGTGGCAGAAAAGCAAAATTTGTTGCTTACCATCAATTAATTATTTTACTGAGTATATTTAGTTTCCATATAAATCTTCATCTGGAAAAGAACCTAGACAGTCTGAATAAATTCTTGTAGCTTAATCCTAGTGTTTCTCTGAGTGATTGCAAGGAGTTGACCCAGAATAACAGGATCTGAGTTAGGAGCTATGACTGATGGCAAGATTTATGTTTTTCATTTTAGCAAGCACCTGGATTTCATGTGCGAGTAGCTCACACCAGCCTCATTTTTGAGGAAGAGGCAAAATGTAACCCATTTTGGGTTACATATGAAAAACTTGATGCAACAAACGCATATTTGGAAACTGCAAAATAAGCATGCAAATCAATTTACACACATTGGTGAATGAATATAGATGAGCTATTTTCAAAGTATAGGCATCCTGGTGTAGCATAAGCTATCTGTACAAAAGGAATGGGAAGGAGGTGAATTGCTCAGCTTAGTCATCCATTTGCAATTTTCAATGGAAAATTACACTGTCAACTTCTATTATGCTTGCACAAATTTAGACAAATTAAAGAGGCAACTAGGTAATTATTGATAACATACATGTCTATGAAGTAAAGCACAGTCTTGTCAGTCATTTGGAACTTTTCAGATATTTCTAGGATTTTTATTAGGGACAGGGAATGGTTCAACAATGATAATATGAAACCAATTTGAGACCTTGCTCCGGCCTGTTCAGCCATTACTTTGATTTGGGACTGGAGATTGGTGACATCACGGAGAGCTGTAAATGGAGCTTTAGCACAAACCACTCTTCTGAGAGGAACTATACACATGGCTCCAAAGCCTGCATTAATTTCCAAGAGAATTCTCATTCAAGTTGCCAAATATATCCAGGTACAAATAATAATAACCCCTAGGCTTATACAGGACACATATTCTATAATTCTCCCTTTTCTTATGTTCTTTTCAGAGTAGATCCTGCAAGGTCCACACCATATATTGTTCTGACAACATCAACATGTTATTATTTCTAAAACACAATATTCAATCTAGGGTGACAATACAGGTTTTCAGAAAACCATGTAATGGGTCTTATCTTCTCAAAAGGACTAGTTTTGACATTTCAAAAACCTCATAGAATCTCTCTCAAGATGGGAAGTCAACAACTTCCTTTGTTAATATGGTTTTGCATTTGCAAATATATATATTTTGCAACAGTTTAGATTTTTTCTTTGCCACTCCACTGAAGACAACGAAATATTCTATCTTTATAAGTTAGTTACCACTTTTTACATAAATGAGTGCATACACAATATTGTTTTGCATATATGTGTGTATGGATTTATAATTGCTTATATTCACTAAATATATTTAAAACAATTTCATTCTAATCAACATGGGGATAGCTCATTCATATTATTTCATAAAGATTTATTCATTTATTTAGTTTTGAAAAGCACAATTTAGAGAGAGAAGGAGAAGGACAGAGATCTTTCACATACTGGTTCACTTCTCAAATGGCCACAACAGCTGAGGCCAGGCCAGGCCAAAGCCAGGAGCCAGAAACTCCACCTGAGTCCCCTACATGGTTGGTAGGAATCCACGTAGTGGGGCCATTCCCCACTGCCTCCCCAGGTGCAACAGAAGGGAGCTGGTTGGAAGTGGGACAGCTGGGCCTCAAACCAAACCTCTGATATGCGACGTCAGCATTAGTATCAGCTTATCCCACTGCACCACCATGCTGGCCTCCCTCGTTCATATTATGTTGTGAGGGATTGTGTACAGTCTATAATGGTATATTTAAACAAGTACATGTTAATTGACATTTTGATTGATTCCATTTACTTGTTTTAGCCATAAAAGACAATATGTAATGCATATTGGTGATAACAAATTTGTGAGACTGGTTAAGGTATTTATGTGAAAATAAACAGAAACAACCAGCCAGCAGGCATTGGGTCAAGCAGGTAAGACATCAATCAGGGCATTTGTGTTCCACATTGGATTTGGATGCAGGGGTTTGATTCCTGCTAATACTGATGCTGACAGGCAGCAGTGATGGCTCAAGTATTTGGATTCCTTCTGCCCAGATGTGCGATCTGTATTGAGTTCTTGTCTATAGCTACCCAAACCATAACAGATATTTAGAGTAGGGAACCAGAAGATAAAACTTGCTCTTTCCATTCTTCTCGCCCTCCTACACTCAAATATTTTAAAAATTAATGTAATAATATACTTTAAATAAATAAAATATCTCAGAAGTAGAATTACTTTTTAAAGAATATACTTAAAACTTTCACAGTTATTGCAAAATTGTACCTTAAGAGTTGTTACTTATGCCCAATCCATGGATGTACAAGGGTATAAGAATGCCTGTGTTGCCACATTTCTGCCAACACTGGATATGTTGACACTCTTTAATCTAATAGGCAAGACATAATACCTTATTTTCACTTGTATTTCTTTACTTTTTATTAAAATGAAGATTGTTTTAAAACATTTATAAGCTGCTTGAATTTCTCTTTTAAAGAAGTGCTTCTTTGTTTTGACTACTACCATTGATATTTTCTTAATATCTTTAATGAATTAGATTTGCCATTATTTCCCGAGTTCCTACATGGGCCAGATGGGTTGTGTGTGCACATGTGTATGTGTGTAAGTACTGTCCTGGATATTGACAATTACATGACATAAGTAAGCTGGGATAGCCAATAATTATAGCAAGATGTATAGAGTGAAAGAACAAAGATCTACACAAAGCAAACGCTGCTTGCAAGAAGAGCTGGGGACAAGTGGAAAGACAGAGAAAGGGAAGATTTCACAAAGAAGAACACTTTAAAGATGTATCCTGAATAATGGGCAGAATTTCACGTAGTAAAGATTGGATGGAAGGCATTAGGTACAGAGAGAACAGCACTAAAAAAGGCTCCCAAGACATGTAAATACCCTGATTATTCACAATATAAATAATGACTGGCTTAGGTTGCAAGCTTTCTGTAGAGAGAATATGGTAAGAAATGAGAATGAGTAGACCAGGAAACTGATTGTTAATAGTAATTGCTTGAAGATGGCCTTCTGGTACAGTAGGTTAAGCTGTCATCTCAGTAAGTGCCCTGGTCCGAATCCCAGCAGTTCCACAACCAACCCAGTTCCCCTCTAATGAGACTGGGAAAACAGTGGAAGATGGCCCAAGCCCTTGGGTGCCTGCACCTCTGTGAGAGACCCAGAAGAAGCTCCTGGCTCCTGGCTTCAGACTGGCCCAGCTATGGCCACTACAGCCATTTGGGGAGTGAACCAGTGGAAGGAAGATCGATCTCTTTCTCTCTCTCACTGCCTTTGAAATAAATAAATAAATCATTTTAAAAAATAAATTGGATTTATTCTTTATTCAAAGAGAAAACAGTATTTTTAAATTTATGTTAATTTATTTGAAAGGCAGGCAAATACATACACATACACACACAAACACATAGAGATTTTTCCATATACTAATTCACTTTCCAACTGCCCACAATGGTGAGGCTAGGCTTTCCAAAGCCAGTAGCTGGAGACTTAATCCAGGTCACTCAAGTGGGTGTCAAGGGACCCAACCAACTTCTTGAGCCAATGCTTGCTGTCTCTCAGGATGGGCATTGTTAGGAAGCTGGAATCAGCAGCCAAGCCTGGGTTCAATCCCAGAAACTCCAATGGGCATCTCAAGCAGCATCTTAACCAAAGTACTATACACCTTCTCTAATTTCTTTATTTTCACTTATAAAAGGCAGAGAGAAAGAAAGAGACAGAGATCTTCTGTATTCTGGTTCACTCACCAAATTCCTACAGAAATATTATTTTTAAGGGATCATTCTAACAGCAGTAAGGAATGGTTAGGGGGGTTAGGAACAATGCTGGGGTTCAGAAAGTGGTAGAGATAACAACGATCCTGACAGGTGAATGTGAGAGCCTAACATAGCATAGCATCAACAGAATCAAATGAACTTAGTCACTGAAAGCTTATGATTAGCCACCTTTATCTTCCAGCTTTTAGTGAACTACCTAAGTCAGTCATAGAATTTATTGCATTTTGGGCTGGCGCTGTGGCATAGCGAGTAAAGCCGCCACCTGCAGTGCCAGCATCCTATATGGGCGCCCGTTCAAGTCCCGGCTGCTCCACTTACAATGCAGCTCTCTGCTATGGCCTGGGAAAGCAGTAGAAGATGGCCCAAGTCCTTGGGCCCCTGCACTCAAATGTGAGACCTGGAAGAAGCTCCTGGCTCCTGGCTTTGGTTCAGCACAGCTCCAGCTGTTGCGGCCAACTGGAGAGTGAACTGATGGATGGAAGACCTCTTTCTTTCACTCTCTTTCTGTGCCTCTCTCTCTCTCTCTTTCAAATAAATAAATCTTAAAAAATAAAAAAGAATTTATTGCATTTTATTGAAATCATGCCTCTATCTGACAGCCCACTCCACTCTAATATGACTACTCTTTTCAATTCTTAGACTAATAGTTTGCCAAAGCAAACACAAAACAAAAAGAGAACTGGTTTTGTTTCTTTGTGTTCATATTTTATGCAAAAAGACAATCAATATTTGTTAATCCAATGCTTTTTCTATCCAGCCTCTATAACCTTCTAATGGTTTGCTACAAACTGTTTTCTTTTGCTATGGAAGAATCCAGTGATTAGAGTAATTTGAAATGATGGTGACTTAATTAAGAATGTAAAACAATCCATTAACGGTAATTTTTAAAAGGATCCATATGTTTCTCACTCTCCATAGGCATACTGCTGTACTTGCGTTTTTCAAAATGCAAAGATCATTTTTATTACAGCTGAAGATTTCATTAATAATATCACTAATGGCACACACGTGAACTCTAGAACTAATTGACCTATACTGTGATTAATAGTGGTTTCATTCATAATTATAATGCTTTAAATTTTTTTAAGATTTGTCTTCATGTTTCAGTCCCTACCTTTGTGCTGCCAAACTTTTAGTCTCCAAATGCTGAGAGCACAGAGGTGAATATCAGCTAGGAACTGAATCCCATTTCCTTGTATGTGAAGGCTTCTTGCAATTGTTAAAGGAAGAAAAACAGATGGGTCAAAGATAAGGTTAGATTTCTGATTTATATAACTGCTTTTGCTGAGAAACAAAGAAATTAAGAGAGTACTGGGACATTTTTTATTCATTTTTTATATTATTTCGGTTATTGTTGATTTTTCTGTTTGATTGGTTTTTAACTCTAAACTATATGCTGGCCCTCTCATTTCATCCTTCTCCAAAACAATTCTGTGCTAGTGCCAAACACCTTACACCCAAAGATATATTTCCCAGAGGTAGAACAATGGCACAGGAGACACAGGGATAGAGATAGGAGACACACTGTTGGGAAGTGTGGCAGTTATGTGGCAGGGCAGGTACATCACACCTGGTGGAAATGGATTCAGTATGGGGAGGATACCCTGGGCAGTGTAAACAAAAGAGAGTGCAAGCTGAGTTGGAGATATGGAGAGCAGCTGTAACTCAAGCTCAGCCATTGTCAAGGAAACATGAAACCAGGGCAATCCACAATTTAAAGAGGACAAGGGCAGCTGGCTCAGGGCAAACATAGGCATGTGGGCGGAGAGCTGCCCAGAGTGTATTCCAGGGACACCAATGTGCAGCGACAGCAAGTAAAGGCAGTTGGGAAGTAACTCACAGGCAAAGCTCTCTGTAACAGTTGGTGGCATATTTTATGCAAATGCATCCGTGATTATAAATTTCAGACACTCTTGAAATAGTTTTTCTTTCTGTATTTATTTATTTATTTTTTGGCAGAGGTAGTTTTTTGAAAGGGGTGGGGAGGTTGTTTGGGTCTATTTCCAAATCAGCACATCAAAGATTTGCATGCTAAAGCTTTTCAAAAATGTATAATTATTTATATAACTAGAGAACTGAAAACACATTCTGAATGTCATTTAGTCCAGGCTCCTGCCCAGAAAAAGTGAAACCATAAGCAATCTAACACTGGTGGTTGTCTATCTAAGCTACCGGTAAGGATCCCTACACATAGAGATTCGCCCACCACTCTGCTGGCCTGCTCTCACATTTATACTGGAACTTCAAACAAAGGCTGTTTTCTCTTTTCTTAAGCCCAAACCAACACAATTTTGTTCAAATCCATTTCCATTGTTTAGCCCTCTGCAGACTAGTCTCCCACGACCAGTTTTCCTTAGTCAAAATTCCTTTTTCTCTTTGTCAGCTCCTATTTTTCTGGTCTACTTTTTTCCTACTTATTAATGCAATGTTACCAAGACATTTCTCTTTACGCAATTCTGGACTGCCTGACCTACAGATAGTAGCGAGAAACACTGTGTAAAATGCCAGGTAACAACAACAACCTGGTAAGAGTTTTATGAAACCTCTGTCCATGCGATTTCTAAGATATTACTGGAAATTAACAAGCAGAAGAAAGGCAGGACGGAAGGAAGGTGAGGGAGTCACTGGACATGTTGGGAAACTAGCGCTGTAATGAGCATTTCAGGCGGATTCCAAAACATTTTGGAAACTAGCCCTTGGGAAGACATTAGCCAGTCAGAGAGTAAGTAAAGCCAGCGGAGCAAGCACTCTCTGAAAGAGGCTTCCTGTCACCCCAGTTTCACAGAAGAGGGACTGGGACACTTTGTAGCTTAATGAAGACGGCACTGTTTCCTTAGGCAGATAAAGGTAACTCAAGGGGATACGAACAACATGCATTTTATTTCTATTGTGAACATTACAAGAATAATTTACTTTATGTCGATAGGAAAAGGATTCTCATTAAATTTAAGGAAGAAATTCTGCCCAAGAAAAGTTATTAAACAGCTAAACGAATTTAAAAAAAAGAAAAACAGTGTGAGAGGGTGCTAGCTTACACAGAAGTCTGAAAAACAGGAAAATTCTCATATGTAAAAGTGGGTGGAAGATCTACAGTTTTATTAAGAAAGAAGGGATAAAAAGTCAAGGGTATGGCCTCAGGAGTCACAGCACTTAAGTTCAAGTGCCAGCTCTGTAAATTCATAGTGTGAGAACTTGAGAAAAAAAAAAAAAAAATCTGCGTCTCAGTTTCCTTGTCTACAAAATGTGGAAAATAGCATGTACCTTACACGGTTACGGATTGATTAAATGAACTAACACATTTCATGAAGTTAAAATAGGGCTGGACATAGTGGTGCAGTGGGTTAAGTCTTCTCTTGGGATTCCTGCATCCAATACCAGAGTGCCAATCCCAGTCCTGGCTACTCGGCTCCTATCCAGCTTCCTGCTAATGCATCCTGGAGGCCATGCTGGTCCCAGGGCACTTGGCCCTGCCATCCACGTGGGGACCCAGATGGAGATGCTGACCCTTGCCTTCACACTGGTCTATCACTGACTGTTACAGGCATTTGGGGAGTAAACCAGCAGATGGAAGATCTCTCTCCCTCTCTCTCTCTCCTTCTCCCTCTCTTCCTCTCCCTCTTTCTTCTTCTCTCCCTCTCCCTCTTCCTTTCTCTCCCTCTCCTTACCTTCCAAGTAAATGAACATAATTAAACATTTTTTAAATACCTCAAAAAAGGAGTTTAAGATAGCGCTATTTTGAGAGCCATTTAAGATTTTGCTATTGTTGTTGACATTAGTTAGTAGGGAAAATTCCAATGATATGTTGTCAGACACTACAGGTAGAGATACAGGATGATTGTACTTTAACTGCAGGTTAACTGTAGACAATTATGTTTTTATTCTTGTCCTTTCCTTCCTCCTATTCCTCTCTTCAGCTGAAGCCCAGACCTGGAAGTTAAGAAGTACATGTGCGACTCTCTTCCACTAACCAGATGTATGATTTTCCTTGTATCAAATCATCAATTCTCAAATTGCTGTTTCAAATTCTTCTGAGTTTACCTTTCCCTCTAATTCTCTTTTTCCATCAGCAGCCTCCTTTCTCCTATCTCTCGTCCCTCCCTCTCAGTGTTGTGTCCTTTTCTCAATTAGCATATATCTTAATCTTCCCAAATTCCCTAAGACCTCAGTCTTCACTCATCCTCCATTGCCAATGAGCAGAAGGCTCTCCAGAATTGTATATTTGACTCCAATCAATTTTTCATTGTATCTGTTTGGGATGAAATGCATAGTTTCTGTATCATGCAAACAAAGACCTCTTGAGTTTGGGAGAAGGGAGAAACCCATCATCCTTCTTTGCTTGCAGTGACCTCTGGGAAAACACAAAGCTGGCTAGCCATCATACAGGAGCACCATGACCAGATGAAGAATTAGCCTAATTCCTGAAGTTGCACGCATCTTTGCACTGCTGTGAATGAAGTCAATGCAGAGAGTAACAGAGTAAGAGCACACAATGGGTGAAGTTCACGTGAAAAAAAATGTATTTAAAAGCTATATAAATTATGATTGAAGAAGGACATATTATTTTAATTTTACTATTCCAATTGAAATAAAAATCAAAGAGGACACAGGAAACTCAATTATCTATGCATTTAAATATCTATATATACATATATACACATATATCTGATGATAGAAACTGAATAGTGAGGCATGTTCTGAAACTTATAAATCATGCAACTAGTTATTAAAGCAAAAATTATTGAAGTATCTTAAATATTCTGGTAAAGGAAATTTCTAGGATATTGATTGACAAACAAAACACAAAAAAAGCTGTTTAAGAAGACTCCTGTGATGGTCTTGGTTTATGTTGAACTCATGAAGAACTCTATAAATAAATTTAGCTTTCCTAGTACACTTATGTATGAAAAATTTAAAGATGTCAATATTATTTTAAACATTAGTCATCTGTCTGAATATGAATGTTGCTCATGCCCACAAAAATAAAGTTTCATCAAAATACATTCTTGATAACCATGGGTAACTGTCAGTACCATCTCAGAGCAACACTGAATACAGCTAGTTTTCCACACAACTCCTAGAAATGGCTGGGATGATGTTAATTAATAAAATGCTAAAATTAATAAAATGTTTAAAAATAAAAATATCTGATCACAAAGAAGCATATACTTTGTCATAAAAATATACAATTTTGTGTACTTAGATTTTGTACAGAAAAATATAGATTACATAAGCTATTTTTCTATTAAAGAAATATACAGAGGTATCTCATTCATATAAAATGGAATCAAAAGATCAGTTATCTTGGTGCAAAACCTTTGAAGTTCATGCACAGACTTTCATAATGTGTATATTCCATGAACTTTCCAAAAATCCTTCATATTTTAATGACACTTTAGCCAATGCATATTTTAAGGAGTTTAATACAAAATACAATCTTGAAGATTTCTTTTAAAACCTCTTGGCTAAAATTATATAATGTTCTTAAATACATCTTATTTTTCTGTATATATATATGTATTCTATACTTATATATATATATAAGTATTCTATACTTATGTAGCAAAAGTAAATGTCCCATTATTTTAAAATGTTTCAATACTTTATTTCATAGAGAACTGGCCCAATTTTTTAAGCGGGCATTCACAAACACATCCTATTACAACACTTAATTGTGCACTCAAGTAGTGAAATGCAAAATGTAACTTCCTATTTTTATAATGTTTCAATAAATTACATAATATTTTAAGCATCACATATAATTTTAAATAAATAATGACACTCTTTGCATGGGAAACAATTATTTTGCACTGAAGCTCATTCAGTTCTCAAAAGTGGTATCTTCCATGCAGCAGCTAAAGCTATATGCTGCCATACCAGCTATTTCCCTAAGGAGAGTCCAGGCATGCTTAATTATAGAGACATCATTACTTAGAAGAAAAACATGACTCTTTAATTTCCTTCCCTCTGCTAGACTAGGGCAGTTCATTCTGCTGAATCTAGCAATGTCTGAGGAACACTGAAGCTAGTTGCATATATACAGCCAGGTATTGGTAGGTCAGGAACAATGGGAACAACTCTAAGCTCTCAGTGCTGCTGCCATTATGGATTAGCAGCCACACAGAATTCATTAGTTCTATCATTAAACACAGAAAGCCCTTCCTGATGTTAGAATAGTAGTGAAGCTGCTGTTCTTCTTTGCCAATCCTCTTCTAAATTCTGGACCACTACATCTCTCCTGGGAACCAACCTAAGAAAATGCTACTTGTAATGTGGTATCAGCATATTTCTGTAACGTGGTCCTGTTACGTGGTGTCAATCTATTTCTCATTACAGGCCAGACAGTTTTGAACACAACTAACTAGATCAAAGTCCAGTTGAGCTCTTTGGCTTGCCAGTTCAGACTTGCTTTTCTCCCACTTCTTTCTAATAATAGTCAAATATAACAGAAAAGCATTAAAATACATCTCTCTAATAAGAATCACTCATAAGTTCCATTTTAGACAAGCTGTATAGAAGCCAAACTCACTTATCTGAAACAATGCACTATCTTTTCACTATGTAATTTCAACCAAGTGCCCACCTTACCACAATCAGTGTCTTCAGCAGGCCCATATTCAACTTTGTGTCCATTTATATGACAAAGGTAGGTCTTTACAATTGTGCTGAATCACCACAAACCTTTACATTTTCATTAATTTAACTCCTAAACTCTGAAATGCATGGAAATTTTATGTAGTTTGTTTTGTGAAACAAAGTATTTTTACTGAAAAGGACAAAAATTAGTTGTACTGGTCTTCATATGTAACATATTGGGATTCTATTTTTAATTAAGTAAAATAGACTTAACTAATTAAGCATGCTATGAATAGATCAGTAAAGGAAGGAAATAAACAAGTGTTACAGAAACTAAGTGTGATACATTTTTTTAAGATATTATTTATCTGAAAGTTAGAGTTACAGAAAGGGAGGAAGGAAGGGGGAAGAGAGAGAAAGGGGGAGAAAGAGGAAGGGAGGGAGGGAGGGGGAAGAGGGAGTAAGGGGGAGAAAGGGAGAGAAAAGGGGGTAGGGAGGGAGGGAGGCAGTGAGGGAAAGAAAGAATCTTTTACCTGCTGTTCTATCCCGCAAGTGGCCACAATGGCCAGGGCTGAGCCAGGAACTTCATCTATGTCTCCAACATGGATAGTAGAGGCCTAAGCTCTTGAGCCATCTCTGCTGCTTCTCCCAGTCCATTAGCAGGGAGATGGATCAGAAGTGGAACAACAAGGAAACAAACTGGCACCCATGTGAGATGTCAGTGTCACAGGCTGTAGCTTCACTTGCTATGCCACATCCCAGGCCCAAAAGTGTGATGAATTCTGACAAGCTATTCCATTTTCTTTAGTATCATGGCATTAGAAAGTAGCACTAAATTTAAGGGTCTGTCATAACCCTCAAATCTGAAGACTTTATTATAACTGAGCCAGTTAAATTAGCACCAAGCTGACAACTAGTGAACAACTTCCCCGCATCCATTAGCTGTTTGAGAAGTGAAATGTGCGGGCTATGTCACGTAATAGATAGAGCTGCTTGCTCAGGTCTTGAGTATGCCTGTGCTCCAGTTCCAGCTCAGCTCTGCCATTTACCAGCTGTGGGGATTTCGGCAAGTAACCTACAATTTTCTCATCTGTAACACGGGAATTTCATAAAACCTATCAAGTAGGACTGTTGTAATAATAAATAAGGTAAAATGGACAAAACACACCATAAAATGCTTTTCTCTCAGTAAACAATAGTAATTTCAATAACAACTACTGACACTTTAAACAAAAATGATTTGAAACTGTACTCACATTCAAAAGGTGGTTAAAGGAAGGGCAACCAGTGTGCTTTCTGAAATCATTTGGTGTATAATATTTTGGAGGGAACTCATGTAGATTTAAGGAGTTATGATATGATGAACTAGTGTCACGTCCTCTTCTAGTCAGCACCATTAAAAGGTAACCTCTTTTCTGACCTCTATCCCTACAGACTAGATGCGTCTGTTTTAACCTTCATATAAATATAAATAGAACCACATAATATGCTTTCATGGAGTTGCTGCCTTAAATTGCACAGTAATTTGCTTAGATTTTATTGAGGGGGTAAGTGAACCAGTGTCCTCTTTACTCAGCTGGTCATACAGCCACGTTTAATGTGTCAGAGGAGAACTCTACTACATTAGATGCATACTAAAGAACATAAATAAATGTAAGTCAAAAATAGATCTACAAGTAATGCAAACTAGACTTATATAAACACCTTTAAAATTTTCACACTTAACATTCACCATGTCCTATAGCCATCCACTCTGATCCCATTAGACATATCATTCAAATTTTCATGTTTTTCTGTGAGTTTGTAACTATTATCTACTCACAAACACTCTGTGAGGAAGGCTATTCACAGCATACTAAGAGTCTGAATAGGTGGCTTCCCAGTTTGAAATCTTAGAAATATTAGTAGCCTTGCTGTATTTTTAACATCTACTTAGAGGCAAAGCCATATCTGGAATTCAGTTATTCAGTCTCAAGCCATATTTTAATTACACAAAATAATGTAAATAATAATATGGCATGAAAGGAATCTGGGAGAGCATGCAGTCATTTCCATTCCCAGGTAGACATACATGGAATCCATGTTCAAGAGAAAAAAACCAAAAGCCATGTAGTTTCACAAGAGCTCTAAAGCAACTGACCAAAAACATTTTTTAAAGAAACACAACTCAAACATTTTAAAATTTACTATTCAGCAAAGACCCTACAAAGAGTTACCTATTCCTGCACTTCTGGTAGAAAAGCAACTGTCATAAAATTATAGAGAAATTGACATACAGAGAAAGTATAACGGCTTTGCATGGTACTTTTAATAAATTAAAATTTTAAAATATAAAAATCATTTATTCTAAATTATAATAAATATTCATATGCACTATTTGAAAGTATAGTTTGCATAGCAACTTCTATTGTTAGGTTTTTTAAAACAAAATCTGAGTATGCCTAATTTATAATAGTTAACATTGCAACTAGTGTACCATAATCAATGACTATTTTCAGGAACAAATGTGGCTCAGAATCCCAAGTCTTACAATGCAACTAAAAATAATGGAAATATTAAGTAGTTTTAGTTAGTTGGAATAATTATTTTTTTAAAAAAATCAGTTTGTCACATTTCATTTCATGATATCCAAAACTACAACATGGTTTCACTGATACAGAGGTAATTTTATGTTTAAAATATAATCTGCTTGTGAAAAATATAACTTGCTTGAATTTTTGAAGTTGAAAAATACTACCTAGTTTGTTTGCAGCATATGTGTAACTCACTTTCACTTACTTATAAGAGCCTCAAAGACAAATTATAAATTTAATAGACTCATTCTTACACTAAAGCCCTTAAAAGGTTCTTATTTAAGTAGAAAATAACCAAATATAAACTTCAAACAGAAATGATATTTTAGATGTTATTTATATAGCAAAAATCACATTTTAAGTATAGGAAGGGAATAGGTTTCAGTGGAAAATGAGTTTTCACAAATGCTTTTGTGTTAAATGCTTGTTATATCATAGAATTATCAGAATATGTAATAAATACTTTAATTACAGCTAGATGTGTGTAACATTAGAACCCAATTGTAAGTAACAAAAACAGAGGTTCATTGTCCTTCCTGTTTCCTTTTCTTTGTTAAGTTGAAACCACTGAGCAATGCAAAATCCTTATAACATCAGAATTCATTTTGGATGAGACAGAAAATATTCCATATTTGAATTCGTTTGCAATGGTATAAGTGGTAACAGTGATGATTTAAAAAAAAAGTAACAAATTGACCCTTATAAAATGCTTAATATGTACCAGACACTTTTCTAAAAGCTATTTGTGAAATCATATGCTTAATTTCGTAAGAGCCCTACAAAATAACTGTTGTTTTCCCAACCTCCCGGATAACACAACTGAGGAAAGTTTCAGACGAGGCAATCCGGCTTGTGAGTCTGTATAATTTAACCTTCACACTGTTGTAGGCAGGCATACAGGATAAAATTGATCAGGTTTGTGACCTGGAAGATCACGCCTTCACCACACCCCTGTGTGAACTCATGTCTGTACGTGACCACACCTGTGTGCCCACCGGCCAGTCAGGCTAATTAACCAGCCCCCTTTGGAAGTGGATTAAAGGCCTGGGACACAGTGGGCCCAGCCTTTTTTCTTTGGTCTTTTGCCATTGAGGGCCCTTGCTGTCCTGCACCTCCAGGGCACGTGGCCTTCGGGTCACCCACTCCATGCTTCCTGGCCTATATGTTCCTCCATGCGGCTTGTTCCTGGTACTTTGCATGAAGCCAGATTTATCTCTTTTAGATAGAGCCCTCAGTCTCCTATGCATTTCTCTCACTGAATAAAAAGCTTAAAAACTTATGTTGCCTCATTCATTTATGCTGGTATTCAGAATTCTTCTCTGAATATTAGGCAAGAACCCACACAGGCATATTAATATTGGGAATGTATTAATAAGCACACAGTGATATCATATGGCACCCCATATTCCTCAATCATATGGCAACCCAGATGGGACTTTTAGGGGGTCACACTCCAGTTTCTTTGGTGTCCAACGTGAGGATATTAACAAATGGGGCTAATAACAGGTGGGGCCTCTAAGGGATTTTGATAATCCCCCAAAATTTATTAAAAGGAGAAGTAGGCAGCATGATGAGAACTGGCTTCCTATGGCTTCCAACGCCATTTCTCTGCCTGTATCCCCTCCCTCCTCCATCTGAGGTGGTGCTTTCCCTATGCGCCTGGACCCGGGTGGGGGAAGGGGAATACACGGCTCCAACCTACTCACCCTGGAACACTACAACTGCGTGTCAGAATATGAAAAAATTCATTTCTAGTTTGTGGCATTCTAGAATGCAACTCAGTTTTGATTATTTTATAGTCAATATAAGCTTTTCAAATAGACAGATATATATTTTTAACTGTCACATTTTAAGAGTGTCCCAGAATATTTCATGAGGATCAAAACTAGTAATGAGGGGCTTGCGCTGTGGGCTTAGCAGGTAAAGCAGCCGCCTGCTGTGTCGGTATCCCAAATAGGCGCAGATTCAAGACCCGGCTGCTCCTCTTCCAATGCATGAGAGACCTGGAGAAAGCTCCTGGCTCCTGGCTTAAGATTGGCTCAGCTCTGGCCATTGCGGCCATTTCAAGAGTGAACCAGTGTATTCTTAAGTGTTGAAATTTAACTGAAATGTGATCCCTGTTAAATATAAGAGTGGGAATAAGAGAGGGAAGAGATGTACAATTTGGGACATGCTCAAGCTGACTTGCCCCAAATGGTAGAGTTAGAAACGTGCTAGGGGATTCCAATTCAATCCCATCAAGGTGGTATGTACCAATGCCATCTCACTAGTCCCAGTGATGAATTTCAGTTCACAATTGATCATAATGAAAGGACTAAGAGTCAAAGGGATCACATAAACAAGTTTAGTGCCTGCTAATACTAACCGATAGAATAAAAAAGGGGAGAGTGATCCAACATGGGAAGAGAGATGCACAGCAGACCCATAGAATGGCAGATGTCCTAAACAATACTCTGGCCTCAGAATCAGCCCTAAAGGCATTTGGATCCGGCTGAAAAGCCCATGAGAGTATTTCAGGCATGGAAAGCCAAGACACTCTGGCAAAAAAAAGGACCTAAATGAAAGAAAGAACAGGTCTTCAAAGAAGGAGGTACCTTTCTCTGAAGGGAGGAGAGAACTTCCACTTTGACTATGACCTTATCTAAATAAGATAAGAGTTGGTGAACTCAAAAGGCTTCCATAGCCTTGGAAACTCATGACTGGAGCATAGGGAGATTACTGATGCCATAGACAGGAGTGTCAATTGGTAAAGTCAACAACAGGAGTCACTGTGCACTTACTCCTCATGTAGGATCTCTGTGCTTAATGTGCTGTACATTGTGATTTAATGCTATAACGAGTACTCAAACAGTATTTTTCACTTTGTGTTTCTATGTGGGTGCAAACTGTTGAAATCTTTACTTAATGTATACTAAACTGAAATTCTGTATATAAGAAAATTGAAAATGAATCTTGATAAGAATGGAAGGGGAGAGAGAGCAGGAAAGGGGAGGGTTGTGGATGGGAGGGAAGTCATGGGTGGGGGGGGAGCCAATGTAATCCATAAGCTGTACTTTGGAAATCTATATTCATTAAAGTTAAAAAAAAAAAAAAGAGTGAACCAGTGGATGGAAGACCTACCCCGCCCCCCGCCTCTCTGTAACTGTGCCTTTCAAATAAATAAATAAATCTTTAAAAAAAAAACTACTAATTAATTATGAATTTCTTTGTCCTTGTCAAAACTTTTTCAACACAGGTGATCTATTTTTGCCTACAGCGGCAGACTTAAAACTCAAAATCATTTAGTTGAGAATCTACTTCCTTACACAATAACTGCTTAAATTAAAAAAGAACAACTTACAGAGATTAGATATACCTACATAATATTTTTATTGTAGTAGTTAAAATGTTGAATCAATTTATATATTGGTAAAACCAATATATATATATATATATATATATATATATATATATTACCACAAGAAACACATTTTGATTAAGGTACCTACAAGTATAAAAAGTTGTGCCATTGCCACTGGATTCCAGAAGCCTACACATTCGGTGGGTAAACCTCACACAAATCACATGACAATGCACAAAAAGGGCTTAGATAATACTTTTAACATGTGGAACCAAAGCATTTTAAACAGTGAATGGCCTTAGGTTTCTATACCTAACCAAATCCATGAAGACTCTAATTCCCTCAGAGAAAGAATCCTGCACTTTCCCAAATTTAGCCTACAGCTTACAGTGGGTGCTTAACAAATGTTGTTGACTGACAAACAGAAAATAATGTTTTCTCTTTTTCACCAGCTCCCTTTCATTCTGTTCTGTACATTGCAGCCAGAGCAACATTTTTGAAATATGAATTTGATAAAGTCATCCTCTTCTCCATCTTCCACACTATATGGTTTCCATTGTTTTTCCATCACTTTTCCCATAAAGGTTAAAATGGTTGATAAGATGCAGAATATGCTGCAGGGCCTGTCCCCACTCCTTTTTTGAGTAGGAAGTAAAAACTTCATACTCAAGGGCATGCTTTGCCATGTCCTGCACCAGATTTCTCTAGCTCCTACTTGATCAGGTTAAATATATTCTGCCTTTACCTGGTTAAATCTTTGTCATCTTTCAAGCTTCAGTTTAATAATCACTACTCAGGCAAATATCCCTTGTTTAGGCCATCTCACACAATCTTTACCTTTCTCAGTACCATGCTCCAATCCTTCAAAATACATACCACCATTTTAAGTTTCCACTGTTTGCATAAAGGTACCTCCTCACTAAGAATAGGCGAGAACTATTTCTGAGCTTCTTCACCAGTTACTGTATAACACATAAAACAATCAATATTTGCTAAACAAGTAAAATTAATGAATGAGTGAATAATACAGTGAATTAGTAAAGTCATGGAAAGCAGAGAATTTCTTCAATGACATCATCAAGATGCCAAGCTCAGGAATACTAAGAAATCAACAGCAGTCATAGTGCTTATTGCCATGTAAGCAGAGAAAGTACAGATAAATGATAATCTAGTATGCAGTTTTACTATGCATGCTCTTTAAAACACATAGGACCTGGATCTAGAAATTAAAAGGTGTAACTTACTTATTGATCATCCTTTTACTCTTTTTTAAGCTGGATAGTCACGGAATTCATTAACTCTTCCAAGATGCCAGGAATGCTAATAAGTGATCCTAAGTAAAAACTTATTATTCCCCAGCAGCACTTAAATAAGTATGATTCACTGAAAAAACTACGTATTCCATAAGCAACCATTATTCAGGAAAAAATGACGTTCTTGGATAGTTGCATTCTGAGGCTGACTCTCAGGGTCAAATAACATAAGTCATGCTAAATAAGTTCTGTTCCATCAGCCATTTTTATTTGTGTGTCTTTTTATCTTGAACAACACCTGAACCTGAAAAAGACCTCAACCCAAATGACCTGGAAATCTTACTCAGCAGACATGATGATACACTGTTTGGGCTAAGAGAACTTATGCCCTCACCCAGGCTCTGCCAGAAACTTGGTCAATGCCCATAACCTTTCCTGTGTTCTCTCTTTATCCGTACATAAATACTAGTAAATAAGTAAAACTTGCTAGGCCTGAATAGACACAGAAGATGAAACTGAGCTCATTCAATAAATGATAAAAATGCATAGGTGCATACATTGTTTCCAGGCATTGCATGCCAGGACAAACCAGGGAAGAGTCTTAATATATTCTTATTGTCCTTTCAGTAGTTCTTATTGTGTCTTAAATACAAAGGCAACTAATATATTGTTAGACTTTCTCCTATCAAGTTAATAAAGAAATTGTTGTTAGGAACAGGGATAATTTGAACTCACATTTAAGATTTACTTGTCTACATTTTCCCCTAAATTCTCTCTGCTAAATTTGGAATTGAGGAATTATTTATTTTGAAACTATTTTTTATAAAGAATGCAGCAATTAGTATAAATACTGACAGGAGGCAGGGCTTTGTTTATACTTCATCTGAACAGAAATCATCTTTCCCTAACCATCAATACATGATCGGTGCTGGGAGAGGCATTCATTCTCAATTAATTATTCAATAGCCACTTGACACACATGAAACAGGGAAAATAAGCAAAATGGAGCCAATCCTTCTGGGAAGACCGAGTCTGCCTTTCCCACTCCATCTTCCATTTCTCAGAGCATCGGAAGAATCCACCCTTTTGTTTCCCTTCCATGATTAGTGATTTTTGCACTCTGTTTTCAAGTTAAATTTTCTAAATGAATCAATGCTCCAGAGTGATCCTGATGGATTTGCTTTTCTGGGTCAAATTTTCTTATATATGAGGTATTACACTGTTCAATTAGGTACCACTGTAATTACAAATTCCTCCTTTTATAGCAAGAGATTCATTTATCAAAATAAAATGTTTCACATACATTTAATTCTGTTCCTCTTTAATATGTTTCTTTTTAGATGCTTTCTCTTAACTATTCCTGATTATGCATGGTCCCTGGATCCCTACATTAAAAATGCACAGAAAAATAAAAATTTTCATTTAAAATACCCTCCCACACAGTACAAGCTGCCACTGTGTCATATTTGTTTCCTAATTTAAGAAAGGGAGTTAGATATTGTGTGTCCTTCTTTAAATTGCCTCCTCTGTCTTGGAATGTGGCATTAGGATACTTCAGACATTTTTTCCCCTAAAATGATTTTTATTCATTTATCTTAAATGTATGCAACTGCAAGTTTTTGCTCTAGAAATCATCATATCTGGCTATCCTTGTCACGATTTACAATTAAGTTAGATTTGGTAGGAAAAAAAGGATTCTGTTTTATTTTTGTAAAACGTAAATATGAATTCTGGTCTTACATCCATGGGAACATACTGGTAAAACTGAAGTGCTGTGCTGGCCAAATATTCAGTCTTCTATAATTACTTAAAACTAAAATATAAAGAAAACAAAAACCTACACGAAAGTAAAATGCAAAAAAATAACTCTTAACTTTTTCCCCCCTCTGATCCAATGAAGGCTACTGAGCTCTCCTAAAGATCAGTTTTTTCCTAACTAACTCCCTTTGCTGCTTAAACAATTGCAAATTTCATCAAGTCTTCATTTCTCTGAAAATCAAGTGAGAATCAAGTGAGAGAGAACTGCCAAGTCTAATAAGATTTACAAAGGCTAGTTCTCCCTAGCAGTGTCAACAACAACAACAACAACAAAAAGAAAAAAGAAAGAAAGAAAGGACAAGAAAAAAAGAAAGGAAACTCAAGGCTCAAGGCATTACACCATAAAGCACAGTCACACATTGAGCTTCTCTCCCTGTGGCTTTTTAGCAATTCACACACCTCCCCATTTCAGCCACAAATGCCATTCATCCATAGGTAGATTGCCATGATGTGACCCATTTGCTATTTTATTTAAACCCTGACACCTTCTCTCTTGCTTAGCCACTGATACAAACATGTTTCAAGTTTTTCTCATCACTCTCTATTTAAAGGTTTTCCCAAATTTATTCAACAATGCTTTCCTTGATCATTGTCTTGTAACAACATGGGAGAAAAACACTGAGACCTGAACTTTAATTGTACAGGGGATGTAGCAAACTTCGGGATGATTTCTGTTGTTTAGTTCCACACTGTTTCAAGCCCAAGAACCCGGAAATTGCAACTCGGCCTTCACTACTCAGATCAATACCATCAGCTGAATATTCTTAGAAAATCTCCTGCAATCCCTCTCATGCATCCCATTTGTTAACCTGCAGAACTTTCCCAATTCAGCAACATCTAATTCTATTTCTCTTCCAACACACTGGGTAATTGAGAAGCCTGTTATTTCATCACTAAGCTCTCAGAAAACATTAGCTGACCTCTCAGAATTCAAGAAACCGCAGAAATCACAAAATTTTACTTAAATTTGACACATGTTGGACATAACCATGGAAACCAACACTAAGTCCAGAAAACATCCTCTTGTTAATGAAGAAATCTTCACAGCCCCTCCTGCCTTGTATTCACAACCAAAAGCAAGTGTCTCAGCCCTGTTTGCAAAAGCCACAGCAAGTGCCTGTGAACCCGTGTTTTTCTCTCTCTCTCTCTAACAGGAGTAACCACGTGGGAATTCTCAACTAAGGCCCAGGTGAACCTCGCCTGCACTTCATTTTCCACCAAGTTCATACCCAGTCTCATAGACGCCTGTCTGCCCTTATGGGCAAAGTCTCCGGGGGTACGGATTTAAAGGTACTAGAGGGAAGTCTACTGGCCATTTAGGTGGGCAACGGGCCAAGAAAGACTGAGCCCATCGCTCCTAAGAACCCCAGGAATGACAAGAGGCCATTCTGCTGGCCTCTGGGAGGGAAGCAGGCTTGCAAGAAAGGGCTCCCAGTCGAAAAGGCTGCTCCACTACCGTGAGGGCGCCAAGCAAGGAGCAGTGGTAAGTGGTGAGTCCAAGGGGCCGTAGAACCAGGCCTGCACCTCCGGGGCAGCAGCCCCCACGCGCTGTCCGGAGAAGGAAGGCCCCATGCACTGGCCTGGCCCGGCCCGCCCCGCCGCCCCGCGCCCTGCCCCGGCCGAGGGCCCCCGTGCGGCGGGCGTCGGGCCTTACCTTGGCTGCAGTCCTTGCCGCGGAAGCCGGTCCGCGAGCAGTCGCACACCGCCTGGTCGTCCACCACGGAGCACACGCCTCCGTTGAGGCACACGCCGCCCTCGCCCTCCTCGCCCGCCTCGCACGGGCTCCCGCCGCCGCTGCTGGGCGGCTCGTCGTCCAGCTTCACCTCGCCGCTGTCCACGGGCAGGGCCTGTGAGGAGTTGACCCTGACGTCGCGGATCCACCCTTTAAACGGCTCCCGCTCTCTCACCGAGGCCAGCGTGAGCTTGAGCGCGGCCGCGCGCAGTTCCGGGGGCAGCCCCCCGACGAAGAGGCCGCTGAACACCGTCATGTCCCGGCGTTTGGACTTGACCTCCACCCACTTGGCCTCCACCTGGTCGATGTAGAGCGTGGTGTTGCGGAACTGGCGGCGTATGCGCACGCTGTGCCAGGCGCCGTCGTTGACCGGCGTGTCGGCCAGGAGCGTGGCGGGCTCTGCGCAGAAGATGGAGAAGCTGAGCTGCAGGCGGCCACCGCGCGTCAGGATGAGCTCGAGGAAGTCGCAGAAGCCCTCGTCGTCGAAGTACAGCACGAGGCCGCGGGCGCTGCGCGTCTTGAGCTGGAAGCTCATCTCGCTTTCGCAGCACGCGTTCCACTTGGGGAAGCGCGTCCACTGGCCCTCGGCGCCCGGAAACTCCAGGCCGCTGCCCAGCTCAGCCCAGCAGCCCAGCAGCAGCAGCGAGAGGCACAGCAGGAAGCAGCCCCCGCGCTGGAGAAGCGCCGTCCCCATGCTCGGGGCTGGGGTGCGGCGGGGGGGTGCCGGGGCCGACAGGGTCAAGGTGGTCCTGGACACCGTGGTGAAGAAATAGGGGTCCGCAGCAGAGGAAGAGCAGTCGCGGCGCGGGAGGAGGCACCCTCCTTTCTCTAGGTCTTGTCTTCTTCTTCTTCCAGCAGCCCCTCCCTCTCTCCCAACAGCCCCCTTCCAACTGGACAGGGGTGACCCCAGTGGTCCAGGGCAGCCACAGAACTTCCAGACCAAAGGGAGGATACACTTTGGAGGCACCGTTCTGTTACAGGCGTCAACAGAAGACCAGGGACGTCACTGGTCCATCTGAGTCTGATGAACTAGTTTAAGGTCATCTGCCCTGCAGATACCTCACTTCTGAAACACCATCATCTGCTAGGCCCCACCACTGGTACCAACAGAAGGGAAAAGCGTTAGAGGAAGTCGGGAGCAGACACTTTTCTCGGGGAATCTCAAGAATATCCTTGGATGTTCTGAATGCCTCCGGTATTTCTCCTCCAGATGGAATGTCTCAAACAGAACGGAGAGAGGGGTTCCTTGCCTCCGTGAGGATACCACTTGTTAACCCCAAAGGCCTGCAGCTTCTGTCATATCATGGACTTCCAGCACCACAGCAGCTGACACTGAAGTCTTGTGCATGGCCTCCCAGGCTGGATTTTACAGCTCTTAAACCTCCCCAGCAGTAGGACTCAGACCCAGAAGCTGTTAGATGTGCACATCACAACAGCTCCCCTTCTTTGTTCTCCGCCTCTGCAAGGCCAAGCTGAGATGCCAGCTATCAGTTGGTTGTGTGTTGATGATACATTTTGATATTGTCTTTTTAGAAGGACCCAGAAATCTGTGGAAAATTAAAATAAAAATAAAGTTTAAATCAATTACAGTATTATAAGGCAAGTATGAATGTATGCTATGAATAAGCTGTACTGTATAGAGCTTTTTTTCTTCTCTTGGCCTACAAATAAGGCTTAATGTTTGCTAGTCACACAAACAGCCATTACACCTTGTAGTTTATTGTAACTGTTAATAGGTAACCAGGTTTTAAATAGAGATTTAATTATGGCGATCTTTTATTTTTCCTTTTCCAAGAAAGTTTAATTTTCAAAATGTACAAGGAGAGAAAAAAAGGTCCTTTTAAGGATTTCTACCTGTATTGTGTGCTGGATACATAGACAGTAAAAATACAACCTATTCAAATCTCAGTTAATAGCAGGTTTTACAAAAGGCAAAGTAGATCAAACTGTCGGCAGGAGGCTGCCAGTTTAGATTTGTATAGCATTCCTACCATTTCATTTTTCTGAGAGGGAGCAGGAATATTGATGGTTTCCCGAGAGTCTCTGAGAATTTCAAATAAGTGCATTCTTCCTTCTTTATCAAAGGGATAATCTTTTATAAGAGAAATCTCCTAATTGGAGCTACTTTTTATTTGTTTATTTTGCGGGGAGGGGGCAGTGGTTAACATCTCAATTGCCATAATATTATTTTCTCTAAATCTGGGTAAACTATGTAATATTTTACCCATTAGTAAAATGATCTAACTCCCCTTAAAGTCCTTATCTTGATGTCAGGCCTTAGAATTTGTATGTCAGAACAGCAGTTGGCATGTATGTCACCTCAGCTGCTATGACTCTAGGATGCTAGAATTTAAAGCGATGCCATTGAATCACTCACTATACTAGTAAATTACTTCTCTTTATTCAACTCTAATCTGACAGGTTCTTGAAATGGTACAGAAATCATAAATATAGATTTTTTAACTGAAGTCACTCTTCTACCAGGAACAATTACACTCACATAAAGAAAAAAAAAAAACTCAGTATTGTATCATCTGGTCATATTAAGCAACTGCATGTATTTCCTTCACCATTTCCCACTGTCTCCATCCCATGCAACATAGAGACACACATATATGCACTCCAAATGTATTGCCTGGACACAGAAGCTCACTATCCAATTAACACTTTTTTTTTTCCTCTACAAGCTGAAACTAGCAGTAATTTATGACGCCGCATTGTGCTGCTGCTCCTCCATGGAGGGAGCTAAGAGCATTTCTCTTCAGTACAGAGCAATCCCTACAGGTGTCAGCTGAGATCCACCAAGCTCGGGGATCCCACTTCAAGTTCCTCCCAGATGAAATTGATGACTGAGGCTGCCTTTCAGCACGCACACACAGACAAACACTGCCAATGAGCAGAAGAAATAAAAAATATGTTATTTATTATGGCTCATACACTCAACACCATCAGCAATCACCAGTCATATCGTGTCTACTCCTATGCCAAACCAAAGAAAGGTGCTCTTAAAAATCATTGAAAATAACATATTGTCCAATAGGCTTTCATTTTTAACTGTATTCAGATAACTGTTAAATTTTTAGTTATTTCCTAAATCAATCTTGAACATTATGATGAAGAGTATTGCTTTAAACCCCATCCTCTAGCTCATGTGTTGGAAAGCCTTTTTTCCTGTGTGTGTGTGTGTGTGAGAGAGAGAGAGGCTATTATTTTATTAATTTTACATAAATCATATAACCCTTTTCACCCTTCTCTCTTGTCCTCTTCCTCTACTAATGCATAGCTTGACAATTTTTAAGAGATGGAGGAGAAAGGAAAGGAAATATATATATATATATGTATATATATCACAAGGGAGGTCAACTGGCTCTCCTAGTTCTTAGACAAGCTCATTGTGTGTGAGAGAGTATTTATATGGAGAAAAAGGATTCTCTCTGGGTGCCGGAAAGACCTGGTGAGTTCACAAATTAGAGGCTGAAATAAAAGGATTTGAAAAACAACCTTACTGCAGCCAAAGGAAGAAGCGCTCTAATTCAAAAGCAGACTAACAGCCTCATTAATCTGTTCTTTCATTTCTAGAATCAAATTCATTCCGAAGTCATTGGAAGGATCAATATAGTACACTCATCAGCTGCAGATGCATTTATTGTAATATGTTTATGGTATCACACACACACACACACACACACACACACACACACACTCATACCTGTCCATGCACCCTGCAATATATTTCCTCATAAAGAGCCTGAAAACCTCTGGGAGAAATTTTAGAAGTGTGTATCTTTTGTCCCTGGATTTTGCAAAGTGCCTCAGTACCAACGAACATCTAAAATTCTCCCTGGCTTTCCCGCCCAGTCACCAAGCTCCATCTCTGATACCAGTGCAGTTTCTTGGAGCCTGGCTTCTGCACAAATTAAGGATAGGCACAGTGTGGGACTGATGAGAAAGGGAAAGAGAGATGTAGATCTATTTTATTGCTTTAATTTCCATCCTACCAGTTTCTTTCTTTTGCTAATAAATCACTGCATTCAGCCTTTAACTTACTACCCCAGCTCCACCATCTCATCTTCTTGTCATCATTTAAAAGCCTTCATGCAAAAACAACCAAGATCTACACTCCCCCACCCTCCCACTACCCATCCTTCTCCGTGTATTTGTGGCAGATCCTGGCTCAGTTACAACGAGGAAAGATAGCCTTCTTCAGCTTGCCTCGCCCCAACCCCTCCCCCCCAACCCAAATTGAGCTGCTTTACCTGCCCGGTTATTCCCCTTAGTTCGAGCCAGAGCCTGAAGCATGCATCGGTCAAAGCGAATTTCCTGAGGTCTATGGATAAGGCGACTGCTGCTGCCTTTTCAGAGGCGTCAGGCTTGAGCGTCTATCTCCAGGAGTGCGGGAGGGGAGAACATGCAACGGAGGGGGGCAGGAGTGAGGGGGGGCAATGGAGAAGAGGAGGAGGAGGAGAGGGGAGAAGCTGGGAAGGAAGAGGCGGCGGTGGAGCCCGAGAAGGCTGGGTTACGTGACGCCGGGTGCTGTCCTTCTGAAAGAGAAGGGCGGAGCTGAGCTCTCCGCAGTACCATGGAGAGGCTTGTCCTCAGGCCGGGGAATGGGTGGGTTCGGCCCTAGGGCGCAGCCGCTCCAGGTTAGGACGCTGCGGAGAGAGGTGCTTCTACCTTTGCATCGTCCCCTTCCAGGGGGAGCCTGATCCTGGGGGCGGGGACCTGCCGCAAGCGCTTCTAACTTGTCACCATCCTCCCACCCCCATCAGAGAGCGAGAGCGAGACACACAGAGACACGCAGCCTACTGAGCATGCCCAAGCCCCTGCTAGACCCACAGAAGGCTATGTGGAGATTCCACTTCTCCGGGGTTTAGTCGTGATTGGGCGGGGGTACCTGAGAGGGTGCCAGGAAAGGGCTCAGCAGCCGAAGGGAAGGGACCAAGGAGTCCGTGATTAAGATGGGCTCAGCCTTTACTTGCGCACCCTGCTCTCACGCGTGGAACCTTTGAAAAGCTGGCAGCTCTTCTAGGAAAGCAGGAGCAGGCGGGATTCTCTAAGATGCAGCCCCCTGCCCCACCCCTTACCGTGGTTCTGGCTCGAGTGACCGCGCCAAGTCTTCACAATCTGTCTGAGCTCTGCCAGAAAGATGTGGTAGGGACCCACCGGGCTACCGCGCCAACTTGGAGAGCAGACTCAAGTGTATCTGACAAGGTGCTTTTCGCTGCAGCCTCTCCTCGTCCTTCGGTTTTCCGTGCTCTGCCTTGGCTGTGGGCATCCTGAGCTGAACCAAGTTCTCTACCTGTTTAACTCTTCCCTCCGTCTCCTCCTTCCTTTTGCAACTGGTAAAACCTGGAGAGCCTGAAACTCCGTGGGAAGCTTTCACCGTATAACTGGGCATGCCCAACATACAATGCTGGGTCTGGTGAGAAAGGAGTTAATTCTAAGGGATCTTACAGATTAGGTGGTAGAGAAGTCTGGAGTCTGTGGCTTTCAATTATGGTTTGAGTTCTATGGACATTTAAATTCCTATCCCCATTATACTGCTACCCCTGGTTAGTTTTGGAGCAGAAACAGTACATTTTTTATTATTATTTCAGCAAAACACATCTAATAGCCTCAGCATCAAATGCTGTAAGGTAAGACTATTTTCTGCTTCCAGACCCTTTAAAGCAAGAACGTAACAACGAGAAAAATTCAGGAACCTTGAAATAACACACATTCAAACTGCAATATTCACTTCCTTTTCCAAAGAAACCAGAACTCATTACTACGTTAAGCCTGTTTTTACATTTACTGTTTTGTTTTTTTTAAAGATAACCTAAATAACCTGAAGATAGGAACCACAGGTTTTAATATTTTTGTTGCCCTTAGCAAGACAAGTTGGTCAAGTGGTTAAATGTGAAGGAAATACAATTAGATTGTCTGGACTGGAATTCCATCTTGGCCATTTATTAGCTGGGACCTTGGCAAGATAACCTTATGATTCTTCTGTCACCTTAGCTGTATAATGGATATAATAATATCTCCCACTTCATGTGTTTGCTGTTATGAAAATAAAATGAATAAATAAGCATATAAAATATTTAGACTTGTGTGTAGAGTGATTAAGAGCTATTTTTGTTATTGCAAGACCATTCTGTTTTGTTTGACCTAATGGTGAAGGTTTCTCTGAAACTCAAGTTTCTTGACTGTCAAATAGTTTGTTCCACAGGGTTGCTTGAGGGGTGCAACAATAAATGTTGTTGTGATTTTTAAAACATAAATGAAAATGTAAACAATGTAAAGCTGTCTCAGAAAAATAATTTATCTAAGGTTAGTCAGTAACTAAATGAGCTTGAAACATAACAATCTGCTTAATCCAGGGCTTGTTCAGTTTTTCAGATAATTTATTATATACTCTAGAGCAAATACTACAGAACTACATCAAGATCTGTCTAGTAGAGAACCAAAGCTTATTGCAAAAGTAAGTGGAATGAACTGCTCATAAATGGATCTGAAAAGATTCTGTAAAGCCCCAAGATAGCAGGTGTACCTTCATCAGTGAACACTATGGTGATGGCCAAATTCTAGAGGTAATAGTAAGAGTCAATGCCCTAGGGACCGGCACTGTGGCTTAGTGGGTAAAGCTGCCACCTGGGGTGCTGGCATCCCATAAGGGTGCCAGCTCAAGTCCTGGCTGTTCCACTTCTGATCTAGCTGTCTGCTATGGCCAAGAAAGCAATAGAAGAAGGCCCAAGTCCTTGGGCCCCTGCACCGGCATGAGAGACCCAGAAGAAGCTTCTGACTCCAGGCTTTGAATTGGCTCAGCTCTAAATGTTGGGGCCATTTGGGGGAGTGAACCAGCGGACGGACGGAAGGCTCTCTCCCTCTCGCTCTCGCTCGCGCTCTCTCTCTCTGCCTGTAACTTTACCTCTCAAATAAATAAATAAATCTTAAAAATATTCTCTCTCGCTCTTACTCTCGAATAAATAAATGAATAAAATCTTTAAAAAAAGAGTCAATGCTTTCACCTGGATTCTTAAAAATTCATTATTCACAAGTGCAAATTAGCTGAATAATTTTCTACTTTATTATGGTTTTGCTTCTGTAGATTTTTATTTTATCATCACTAGGATGACAAGTATTTCCACTGAGTCAAGGTTTTTCCATGGACTACCTTTATGGTATCTTGATTCCAAGAAATGTTAATAATCTCATGTTTCATGATTAAGTATGGAAAGCCAAAGTCCTCTAGCCTCACTCCCTTTCCCCTCCCCCAGCCCCACATTAACTCAAGGACTAAACTATGTATTATCATAGTCTGTTTTTTGCAGTTGATTCAAAGTATCTACTCTATCTATTCTAAGAAACACTGACAACCACAGGATCTCTTTGTTTAGTACTTTTGCAAACACAAGCCTACACACATATGCTTAGAATGGGAGAAAAAATCACAATCTAGCTTAATGAGTAATAGAGTATTTTAAGCCATAAATTCCTCTGTTGTTTCTGCATAGATTGCTTCAAATTTCTGCACACTAGTTTTCTCATCAGTAAAATAAGGATAAACCATCTTGACTCAATAAGTTTGGTGAGCAGAGTGGCAGTTTTGAATATTAATAGGAGCCTACCCCATGCCAACCAGTGATTTGTGCTTTACTCACATTAACTTATTTAATCCTTAGAACAACCTTAAGAAATAAATTCTAGGACTAACTCATTTTACCAATGAGAGACGTGATTCATAGGAATAGCCAAGATAGTCAAAGTCACAAAAATGGTAAATAAATGTGTGAGGATGGTTACAGATTCAAGATCTGTGATCTTAACTACCCTGCTACATTACCTATCTGCAGATGATCAAATATACCTTGCACTTTTCAAAATACAGATACTAATAAATGTTAATTTTTCATTCTGTTTCAGAAACTTATCAAGAGGAACCCAGAATACTAAATAGTCAACTTCAGAATATTAATGACACCACTCCTTATTGAGTAATGCAGTATTTTATTATTTAATACCTAATAGGTGGAGGGTTTTAAATATTACTATATTTTTGTGAGCAATGTATAAGATAATTCTTATTGATCTAAATTTGAGGCAATGTAATATTTGCCAGAACAATCTAGCACTTTTCTGAAAAGTGAGAACCACTATTAATTCTTACTAAATCACTTAGGGAATCTATCAGTTTTAGACTACAGTACTGTGTGAAGGATTTTAACTCCTGCCCCTTCCTACCATTCGGAACAAATGAGATAATTGTGAAATCAAGGTGTTTGTTGATGATTGTGTCTGATTGGGAGAATTTCTGGCAACCCAAATATGGAAACATAAATAATATCACATGCCATAAACTGGTAAACATTTGGCTACAAAGAAAATGTAAATGCATGTTCACTAAAAACAAACATACCTCCACAAGTTATTAAATATTAATGAGCATTCTAATGAGAAAATTCACTCTACACTGAAAATAAATGGAGCTAAGTGATAACATTGTTTTCACTGAGAAACAAATGTGATGGTGAGACTTTATGTTTATCACTGCAATCATAGCCTATGCTTTACCATTAGGGAATCAGTATAAACACCTACTTTCTCAATTAACATTAAGTCAAAGGGGAGGCTGGGAGATACTCACGAATTCCAAGATTGATCAGGGACTCACTGTATGCAGATATATAAGAAGTACATAGTAATAACGAGGTATAATATCAGTTGATATATACATTAAATACCATTTTACTAAAGATGGGAAAAATTTTAAAGTGACATTGATCACTCTGAGAGGACTTTTATTAGGTGTGATAAATGATCAAAATGAAGCTACATTTTTTTCTGAAATTATCGCAGTCCTAGGAATCAATTACATAGCATTTAAATGAATTTCAGATTAAAAGGGAATTCTAACTCTTTACATTATTATTTGATACAAAATTGAATGTTGTTACATTGTTCAAAATTTCTTTATTTTAATCATAAATTGGATTCTTATTTTATTTACAGTTAAATACTCTAACTGGATTGTTTCATATAAACCAATAAGAGTTTTTTAGGTTAAGAAGTTGGTGAATAGTTATTGGACATGCTGCTGTATAAACCTCATTTTAAACACAACTAGAGGAATTTTTAAAAATAGGCAAATGCAACCAAGTCTAGGGCTTTGGACTCAGTTTTAAGCTGGGATAAACAATCTGGGATTTACCTATAGAAAAAAAAATACAATTATGCATGAAGCTTACTAAATAACTTTCAGGAGAAATGAGCAAACTCAGTATGTTAAATACTTTCGTACTGGAAAAATGATCTACATGGTGAAATTTGTCTACTTTCACATAAGCAGACAATGTGTTCAGTAAACAGCAGAATGTGATTTTTAAATGACTACAAATTATTAATTTAATGGAAATCATTAAGGTGTTAAAGTATAAAAGGGAAAACACAAGGAAAAATGCTTGTAAATAGTGGTGTTGTTTTTAAACAACGCACCTGGAAGTCTAGTATGTTTGATCATCAGTGTTGTTGTTTTCTAGAGATTTATTTATTTATTTGGAAGGCAAAATTCCATAGAGAAGGGCATCTGCGGGTTCACTTCCCAAATGGCCACAATAAAATCAGGAGCCAGCAGCTTCATTCGAGTCTGCCACATGGGTTGTATGGGCCCAAGTACTTGGGCCATTTTCCACTGCTTTCCCAGGCACATTAGGAGGGAGCTATATCTCTGAGGAGCAGTAAGGACTGAAACCAGTGACCATATTGCAAGCCACACCACAGCGCCAACCTGATGAGCAGTGTTTTTAAATCTAGGGAAGCTCTGATACCTGGGTATGTTTTGTATAGCTATGACTAACTTTCCTTCCTCCATAGTATTGAAAAGCTCTGTATGAAAGAACAGCAGTTTGTAAAACCAGCGCCATGGCATAGCACGTGAGGCCGCTGCCTGCAGTGCCGGCATCTCATGTGGGCACCCGTTCTAGTCCCGGCTGCTCCACTTCTGATCCAGCTCTCTGTTATGGCTTGGGATAGCAGTAGAAGATGGCCCAAGTCCTTGGGCCCCTGCACACACATGGGAAGAGCCGGAGGAGGCTCCTGGCTCCTGGCTTTGGATCAGTGCTGCTCTGGCCATTGCAGCCAGTTGAGGAGTGAACCAGTGAATTGAAGACCTCTCTCTCTCTCTCTCCCTCTTTCTCTCTCTTCCTCTCCCTCCCTCTCTCCCTCCCTCCTTCTCTTTCTGTAACTCTGACCTTCAAATAAATAAAATTTTAGAAAAACCTGTTAGTGAGAAATCATGCCAGGAGGTTTCTCCCTCTCAGTTGCATACTTGTCTTTGCAATTGTTGTCTGCTCTGATGACTCACTGCCCCTATACAGACAGAACTTTCATTCCTGCTCCTTTCTGCAGTCCCAGGCTACATTCAGTCCCTGCCATTCTGTACTCACCAACTCCAGGGCAAGGATTTTCTCATTCATCAAATCCTGGCTTTATTTTCTTTTTTCTTTCACTGAATCCAGGCAATCACTTACTTACTTTATTATGTTTAAGAGTTCTATTTAGTTTCCCTTACTATAACTTTTAAGAGAAGAGCAAGAGATTCTTAAAGAAAGTTATAGAGGACAGTGAAATTTGGAGCCTTATTGAAATCAATAGCTTTCATTTCAACCTACTTCAGCCACTAGAAATCCATGGTGGTGTCTTGAAATATTTTCTTGTTAGCTTTTTAAATACACTCCATATGATTTTGCATTGGGTGTAAGCTTTTTTGTTCATTTCCCTTTCCTTTCACTTTTCAAACCACTGCTATGCTCTTTATATAGTTTAAAGCCTCATAGTTGTTTCAGAGTCCTTTATTTGAACTCCCATTTCTATATTTGCCTTTCTGATCCATTTTTTCTTGTTAAATTAATATCATTTTCATTTAATTACATATGTATATACATATATAAATACATATACATATAGCTGGATATCATAAAGATAAAGGAAATGGTATATAGTCCCATTAGAATCTTTTTTTTTTTTTTTTTTTGACAGGCAGAGTGGACAGTGAGAGAGAGAGAGACAGAGAGAAAGGTCTTCCTTTGCCATTGGTTCACCCTCCAATGGCCGGCGCACCGCGCTGATCCGATGGCAGGAGCCAGGTGCTTCTCCTGGTCTCCCATGGGGTGCAGGGCCCAACCACTTGGGCCATCCTCCACTGCACTCCCTGGCCACAGCAGAGAGCTGGCCTGGAAGAGGGGCAACCGGGACAGAATCCGGTGCCCCGACCGGGACTAGAACCCGGTGTGCCGGCGCCGCAAGGCGGAGGATTAGCCTAGTGAGCCGCAGCGCCGGCCCCCATTAGAATCTCAAAAATTAATACAGCCATTTGGCATGGCAGTTAGGACTCCATTCAAGATGCCAACATTCCATATCAGAGTGTCTGGTTTTAATCCTGGCTCTACTTCAGATGCCAGCTTCCACCTAATGTCAGGCAGCAGGCAATGCTCTATTGAGTTGCAGGCTTCTGACTTTGTCCTGGACCAGCCCTGGTGTTAAAGGAATCTGGGGAGTGAACCAGTGGATGGAAGATCCCTGTGTGTGTGTGTGTGTTTCTCTCCTGTCAAACAATAATTTTAAAACTCTCAAAAATTAGAGCAACAATACCTACTTCTTATGTAAAAATAATCACGCTTTTGATGTCACTTGTAAAGCAGAATAAACAGTGTTTTATTTTGATAAGAGCTTTGCTCTAGCTGAAGAACAAAAAGAATAGCAAAATGGAGATGAAATAAACATTAAATTTTATCTGTACAGTTGATACATAAATCCTATTGAATGAAGCCATAGTATAGTAGTAGGCAATTTAATTTTCTCTATACTATGCTGAACAAACAGAAATCCTTAAGTATGGCAAGTGACATAAGTAACTCAGGTAGACAGAATAGAGGAAACCCCTAGGACTGGTGAATGCTGTGGCCACCTAAAAAATGCACACTTCTCTAAAAGGGTATTCACTCCCCAGATCCAGCAATTTGTGACCATATGGGTCTAATACTTGCAGATCCTATACTTTTTCAAAAGAAGATAGAAATCTAGAATTTTATGTTAAATCATTCTGACTTATAAAATCTTATTAAAGTGTACCTAACACCTTCACAAGAGAACTCTGCAAGACAAAACAAACTCTTCCTGGTTAGAAATGGCAAACAAGCTTCGAAATGTGTCCCCTTCACAGGTGTGCAGAGGTATACATTCGGATTCACAATCAAAGATTATATTTTTCTTTATTCAACATTCCAAAATATTTATTTATGCCTTTAAGACATTTATTTTATTCACAAGGTTGGGAGAGAGTGAGAGCAAGTGAGAGAGGAAGGGAGAAAGGGAGAGGGAGAGAGAGAGAGAGAAATGGAAGAAAATGAAATGCTTCTATCATCTGGTTTACTACCCAAATGGCTGCAATGGCCAGAGCTAGACCAGGACAAAGCCAGGAGTCAGGAACTCCATCCAGGCTGGGGCTATAATCATTGCCCAGGTGTGGACTATGGGCATTGTAGGTGGCAGCTTAAACAACACCACCTTGTTTCTATCTTTTACATAAAGACAAGCAAATTCTGTAAATAAATGGTTACATTCAAGATGAAAGTCTTATTTTTTTAACTTTTATTTAGTAGATATAAATTTCCAAAGTACAGTTTATGGATTACAATGGTTTTCCACCCCCATAACTTCCCTTCCACCTGCAACCCTCCCATCTCCTGCTCCCTCTCCCATTCCATTCATATCAAGATTTATTTTCAATTCTCTTTATATACAGAAGATCAATTTAGTATATGTTAAGATTTCATCAGTTTGCACCCACACAGAACATAACGTGTAAAATACTGTTTCAGTACTAGTTATAGCATTAATTCACATTGAACAACACATTAAGGATAGAGATCCTACATGAGGAGTAAGTACACAGTGACTCCTGTTGTTGACTTAACAATTTGACACTCTTGTTTATGGCGTCAGTAATCTCCCTAGGCTCTAGTCATGAGTTGCCAAGGCTTTGGAAGCCTTTTGAGTTCGCTGACTTCGATCTTATTCTGACAGGGTCATAGTCAAAGTGGAAGTTCTCTCCTCCCTTCAGAGAAAGGTACCTCCTTCTTTGATGGCCCTGTTTTTTCCAATGGGATCTCACTCGCAGAGATCTTTCATTTAGTTTTTTTGTTTGTTTGTTTGTTTTGCCACAGTGTCTTGGCTTTCCATGCCTAAAATACTCTAATGGGCTCTTCAGCCAGATCCGAATGCCTTAAGGGCTGATTCTGAGGCCAGAGTATTGTTTAGGACATCTGCCATTCTATGAGTCTGCTGTGTATCCCACTTCCCATGTTGGATCATTCTCTCCCTTTTTTATTCTATCCGTTAGTATTAGCAGACACTAGTCTTGTTTGTGTGATCCCTTTGACTCTTAGACCTATCAGTATGATCAATTGTGAACTGAGATTGATCACTTGGACTAGTGAGATGGCATTGGTACATGACACCTTGATGAGATTGTATTGGAATCCCCTGGCACAATTCTAACTCCACCATTTGGGGCAAGTCTGATTGAGCATGTCCCAAATTGTACTCTCCTCCCTCTCTTATTCCCACTCTTATATTTAACAGGGATCACTTTTCATTTAAAGCATGATGATGACTTTTTAAAATAATGATACTTGTCATATTAGCACTGAACTCTGAGTTAGATATTGTTTCTAACTGCAGTGTTATTATTTTGTATGGCAACACAGCTCATCTATTAAACTCTCCTACTTTACTGCTATCTCAGTATATGTAGTAGTTTGAATTGTGTTCCTAAAATAGATATATTGAAGTCCTAACCCTATCTATGAATTTGACTTTATTTGGATTTTTACAGTTGTATCAAACAAAGATGAGATCATATTGTGTTAAAGATGGCCCTAAACCTATTTTTGTGTGTGTGTGAAATTAATCTAGTATTTGGTCAGAGAGCTGGTCTACACAAACCATTCTATAATAACTAAAAATGAAACTGGAAAGAATATCCATTGTCTGTATTATAGAAGAAAACTTACAGCATGTTTGGGAGACTGATTTGAAAATGATTTTGGAAAGATAGCAAAACATGTCTTTATTTGTCTGAAGGCCTTGCTCTCCAGTCTGTAAGACCAGAAGGTAGCCTAGATAGCCAGTACAGAATTTATTTTTGTAACAAGAAATTAATACCACATGTAGTCATGATTTTCATTATGTTGGTAAATTTTTAATCTTTTCAGAGTATGCAAATGAGGGACTATCCCCAATATGTAAGTTATTAATGTATAACTAGGTAATGATACACAGAGCTATTTCCTCTAAAGTACAAACCATTAATACATTTGACTTCAACATGAAATCAGAGTTAATATGCAACATTATCATCATTATAAGCACTGGCTTTCATTCAAAAACCAGAAAACATCAATTTAGAGTGAGCATATATTTTTCTATTTTCCATTACATTATTCCCTTTAGTAATTCAAGGAATTCTGACCATAAAAATTTACATACATTTATAAAAATATCTCTAGGAATGGTGAGAATGGGATTGAAAATAACCATGTTAGAGCTTGCTCTGTGGCTTAGGGGGTTAAGCCTCTGCCTGCAGCGCCGGCCTCTCATTTGGGCCCCTTTCGTGTCCTGGCTGCACCACTTCTGATCCAGCCCCCTGCTAATGCTCCTGAGAAAGCAACAGAGGATGGCCCAAGTCCTTTGGCTCCTGCACCCACATGGGAGACCTGGAAGAAGCTCCTAGCTCCTGGCTTCTGATCATCTGGGGAGTGAACCAGCAGATGGAAAATCTCTCTCTCTCTCTGTGTCTCTCCCTCACTCCCTGTAACTCTGCCTTTCAAATAAATAAATAAATTTTTAAAAGAACCATGTCAAGAGTTATGGCCAAGATATTTTGAAATGTTCTGATTGCTCATAATTTCTTTATAAGAAAGGTAAGGTCAAATGGGGACAGGCGCTCTATCTAACTTGCCTGATTCTGTCTCCTCAGAATCTCACACACTGTTTACCACATGGTAGGTACACATTCAATATTTGTTTAAGACATGTATGAAAAGGAAACATTATACAAAATCTTTAAAACAAAATATTAATATTTTAATTCTGAGTAACATGAGTAGAAACAGAACAAAATGTTTTTCAAAACTTCATGGAAATATATGTTATAAATAAATTGCATGAATTTCATTATCTTTTCACATCAAAAACAAACTTACCTTTCAATCCCATCTTCCCATTAACTTGTTGATGAACCCTCATATATAAATTAATTTTCCCTTATTAAATTGCTAAAAAGATATAAGGCAAAAAATTCTATATCAAATGATAAGGAATTTCTAGAGCTTTGTTATTTGTTTTGCTGAAATAAACTGAATTTTTGATATCAGATGTCAACTTTCTTATATTAGGATAAACTTTATTATTATATCTAATGGCACCTGGCTCCTGGCTTCGGATCGGCGCAGCACGCTGCCGTAGCAGCTGTTTGAGGGGTGGACCAACGGAAGGAAGATCTTTCTCTCTCTCACTAACTCTGTCAAAAAAATAAATAAATAAATAAAGGCAAATACATTACTATAAAAATTGATGCAATCCAAGGCCTCAATATCTTTATAACACACAAAAAACTTCTTTTCAAGTCTCAACCCAAAAATCTCCCCACTAGCATTAAGATGTGAAGATATTTTTTAATATAACACATTATTATGATTTTTCATATGGTTTTAAAGGCAAAACAACTTCATTATAGAAACACTACCACATTTTTAACAGGAAGCTAAAAGCACCTATATCGTATTTTTAGAAATAATCTCTATCAACAAAATAAGAATGTCTCTTTTCCTTTGGCACATTTTCAGAAAGTGTCACCATGTTTCTCTGTCAATAGGTCCATTTTCCTACCTCCACAAAAAAAAAAAAAAAAAAAACTTTGGCTCAAAAGGCTAACTTGAAGTTTCTATTTCAGCTTTCTCATTACTTTTTGGTCTGCAAATCTATGCAATGTTTGAACAAACAGTTTTCAAAAGAGCCCTGCTCTGTGTAGGTTTCAAACAAGCTGTTTTCGTCTAGTAAAGACAATAGTGAAACCCTGCAATAATGAAAGAGCCCACATGACAAAATCTGTTTCTGTGAAATCTATGTCACAACAAGTACTTAGTAAGCAATCAAATACTTGGCTGGATTTTCTTCTTGGTCATGGGAACTTAAAAGCTTTTTTTTTTTTTTTTTTTTTTTTAAGAAAAACTCTCCCATCCATTACATGGTAAGGAGGAAATACAACTTTTGAAGAAATTATTTATTAGTTGTTGAAGAGACTATTATTTTGTGAACTCTTTTATTTATTTATTTATTTATTTATTTATTTGGAAGTCAGAGTTACAGAGAGAGAGAGAGAGAGAGAGAGGTCTTCCATCCACTGGTTTACTCCCCAGTTGGCCGCAACGGCCAGAGCTGCTCCATGCCGAAGCCAGGAGTCAGGAGCTTCCTCGGGGTCTTCCCACGTGGGTGCATGGGCCCAAGCACTTGGGCCATCTTCTACTGCTTCCCCAGGCCATAGCAGAGAGCTGGATCAAACGTGGAGCAGCTGGGACTTGAACCAGCATCCATTTGGGATGCCAGCACTGCAGGTGGCGGCTTTACCTGCTATGCCAGAGCGCCAGCCCCCTTTTTTTTTAACTTTATACCAAAACCTGGATACAGTTCATCATAATAGTTTTAGTTCTCCACCTTCCTATCTTATTTAGTTTTTAGTACATTATTTACTTAATTTGAAATCTGATCAGCCAGACTTATACTTTGGAGAACTCCCACTTCAATCTCAGTCTAGGAAAACCTAAGTTTAGTTGAAGCTGACTACAGTACATAATAATTGATCTGACTAAATTTTGAGAGTTGCCAGCCAAACATATTTACCCAGAAAATGTAATTGGAAGGCAACAACCTACTGGAAGTTAAGTATATTCTCAAGCAACTGTGGCTATTCCATTCTGCACAGTACATAGGGGCGGAACTGGAACTACAATGAAACTACTGAAGGACTCAACTCTGTTGTGAAAATTCAGTTGTTAGAAAACTCGGTAGTTAAGATAAACAATTTAATATACTAGCCAAGAAGTAAAATTAATGTAAGATAACCATGATAGTCTTTTCACTAAAGACAAGATCAATATTGTATCTTTTACTTATTTCAAGGATTATTTACTTATTACCTAATTAACTTCTGGTTCTACCAAACCTTGACACAGCAGTAACCTGCCTTTGTTTTTATTTTGTATATATTTTTATCACCTTAATATATATGCCCAAAGCGAGTGCCTCCCTCACCTCTTCCTGCTCCTCACTCTGCTTTGAAGCCTTTCTTTACCACTCCTCTTCCACAGAGAACAGCCAAAATACCAAATAGCTGTGTTTGGAGGTGAGTGCACATGCTTGTTTTGTTCCTCTTTGTCAGGCGTCAGGAAATGACAATGTCTATATGTAGCAGATCTCAGTGAGTAAAAGTGCAAATTATACTTATGGATATCCGCTACGCTCCCTACCCCACCATTAATTAGTATGTGTAAAGGTGGACCTAGGAATCTGTAATTTGTCGTAAGTACCAGATGATTCTGCTGCAAGTTGTCCTGGGATTGTATCTGGAGAACATTTGGATAGATCCTAAAAGCTGTTCACTATTGCTTATATCTTGCCCAGCAGAGAAGAGTGTTTTTAAGAATAACATTTTTGTAAACTATGCCTTGTTATAGTCAAAGCAATGCCCTTTCCCCCACAAAAACTGGCATTTGTATAGCTCTTTAAGTTTTCATGAGACTTTCACAGGCAAACTTTATTTTTTTTTAAGATTTACTTATCTTTACTAGAGAGTCAAAGTTGCACACAGAGAGAGAAAGAGAGGTCTTCCATCCGCTGGTTCCCTCCCCAACTGGCCGCAATGGCTGGCCGCTGCACCGATCTGAAGCCAGGAGCCAGGAGCTTCTTAGGGGTCTCTTACGCAGGAGCAGAGGCCCAAGGACTTGGGCCATCTTCCACTGCTTTCCCAGGACATAGCAGAGAGCTGGATAGGAAGTGGAGCAGCTGGGACTTGAACCAGCGCCCATATGGGATGCCAGCACTGCAGGAGGCAGCTTTACTGGCTATGCCACAGCACCGGCCCACCACAGGTAAACTTTAAATTGCACAATTTGAAAATTTAAATTGAAACATATTTGGCATACTGAAAATGATAATTTGTGAATAGGGTATAGTTGATCTGTATTTTAATTCTAATTACTTTGTGAGAAACTTACCATTTTAGCTCTTTTACCATTTTTTAAAGATTTATTTATTTATTTGAAAGTTAGAGTTATACAGAGGGAAGGAGAGGCAGAGAAAGAGAGAGAGAAGTCTTCCATCCATTGGTTCACTCCCCAATTGGCTGCAAGGGCCTGAGCTGCCCCGATCCAAAGCCAGGAGCCGGGAGCTTTGACTGGGTTTCCCACACAGGTGCAGGGGCTCAAGGACTTGGGCCATCTTCTGCTGCTTTTCCAAGCCAAAACAGAGAGCTGGATTGGAAGTGGAGCAGTGGGACTTGAACCAGCACCCATATGGGATGACGGCACTGCAGGCTGCGGCTCTACCCACTACACCACAGTGCCGGCCCTTCTTTTACCATTTTGAAAATTAAACTGAATTATGAATGTATTGCATACAGGAGTAGGCATTTGGCCTAAATGGTTAAAAAGAACCCAAATCCTCCATCCAAATACCTGGGTTTGGTTTGTAGCTCTAGCTCCTGACTCCAGCTTCCTACTAATGCTGACATTAGGAAAGAGCTGCAATGGCTTAATGGGATTCCTGCCACTCACCCATTCACCAGGGAGACTAGAATGTGCTTCTGGCTCCTGGGTTTGGCACCGTCCCAGCCTTAGCTGTCATGGGCATTTGGGGAGAGGATCAGCATATAATTGTTGTTTCTCTCCCTGTCTCTCTCTCATATAAATAAAAAGTAAATGAAAAATTTAAAAATGGAATATATTGCATGCACTTAAATAATGTATATCTATATACTTACCAAGTATTACAATCAATAGTGTTAATATTTTCTTAAAAATTCGTGAGCAAGAAATGTGGGGATTTTTAATTTCTATGTTTCATAGTTTGTTATTTATTACATTTTTTTTTTTGACAGGCAGAGTGGACAGTGTGAGAGAGAGACAGAGAGAAAGGTCTTCCTTTGCCATTGGTTCACCCTCCAATGGCTGCCGCGGCCGGCGCACTGCGCTGATCTGATCGCAGGAGCCAGGTACTTATCCTGGTCTCCCATGGGGTGCAGGGCCCAAATACTTGGGCCATCCTCCACTGCACTCCCTGGCCACAGCAGAGAGCTGGCCTGGAAGAGGGGCAACCGGGACAGAATCCGGCACCCCGACCGGGACTAGAACCTGGTGTGCTGGTGCTGCAAGGCGGAGGATTAGCCTAGTGAGCCGCGGCGCCGGCCTATATATTACATTTTATGATAATCATGTCCTAGTAACTGCATACATTGAAATCATCTGTGGAATATACTAAAATAGACATAACTGGTCCTACTGTAATAATTGATTTGCTGAAATTTTCAAAAGGTAGACTCAAAGGTCTGTATTTCAACTACAATCTTCAAATAGTTGTGCCGCATTCTAGTTAAGCCTTCAATACTGTTGCATGTTATCCCTTTTATTTGAGTCTGGTGTATATGTAGTTCATATATTTTTATTTCAGTAGTTTGGTGGGATAATCTAATATTCCAAGGAGTTCTGCCTTTTCCCAACTGTCTTCCAAACATGGAAGAACATATGACAGCTCTTCTATATCATAAATAACAAAATAAAAGAAAAACATGATTGATAACAAGTCATTGCCGAGCAAAAACTGTAATTTTGATTTTTCTCTAATGCTTGTGTTATGCTTTTATAGCCATGAGTTTACCATATCATCTTGAAAGTTGTCATTCAGAGCCAGACCAACAATCTGTAAGGCTGTATATGACAGTACTCTTGCCATAGAGAATAAGCTGACAGAAGGGAATAGTCTTTTTTTTTAAGATTTATTTTATTTATTTGAAAGGCAGAGTTACAGAGAGAGGGGGAGAGAGAGAGAAATCTTTCATCTGCTGGTTTACTCCCCAAATGGCCACTACGGCTGGGACTGCTGTCCCAGGCTGAAGCCAGGAGCCAGGAGCTTTATCAGGGTCTGCCATGTGGGTGCAGGGGCCCAAGGACTTGAGCTATCTTCCACTGCTTTCCACTTGCATTAGCAGGGACCGGATTGAAAGTGGAACAGCTGGGACTCAAACAGACACCCAGACCAATAGTCTTATTTCTTTTCATAGTAGCATCAGTTATTTACTCATTTCCTCCATGAAAATAACAATATTTCAATTGTGGCTAATCTTTACCAATACACGATACCAAGTTCAGTAATCACATTGTTCATTTAAGCACCTTTAAGTATTTATAAGCTTTGATCATTTCCCCTTCATTCCCGATCTTTATCAATCTGTCTATCTAATCTATCTATACATCATCTATATCCCTAGTGATTTTTATAAATTTTGTGCTCTCAATCCCTATCTTTACCAAATTAAATTTTCTCTTTCACTATTACACTTCACTTATAATTCCAGTCATTTAACATTCTTCCAAATGCCAAAGTCTCACACAGCTCAGAGTTTAAAAGCTTAATCAGGGGCATTGTCACAGTGATTAAGATGTACCTGCATCCCATATTGGAATGCCTGTGTTTAAGTTTTGGCTCCTCTGCTTCAGATTCCAGCTTCCTGTTAATGCACATCATGGGAGACAGCAGCTGATGGCTCAGGTAGTCTCCTGCCCACTTGGGAGAACTAGACAAAGTTGCAGGCTCCTGGCTTTCGCCTGACCAACTTCTGACTGCTGTGAGTATTTGGGGAGTGAAGAAGTGGATGGAATCTCTCTCTCTCTCTCTCATTGTGTGTGTTTGTGTCATTCTACCTTTGCGACAAACAAAACTTTAAAAAGCAAAGCTCAGTTAAAAGGCAATAAATATTCTTATTTCAAAGTCATATGTCTAAGGAGTAATGTCTTTCCCTGTGTAGTTCAAGTATAGAGAAATTAGCTGGATATTACACCCACACAAAAGTCTCATTTGCAAATCATAGCCTCTGTAGTTAAGGCAACAAGAACACTAATTAAATATTTAATAGTATCCCTTTCATTTTTTTTGTAGGGAGCCACATTATATTTGTACTACTAAAATTCTTATCAGGTTACCCCCTTGAAAAAGCTTAATAGCATAGAAGTAATAAGAGGATAGTGCCAGCACACAAATCTTAAGACACAAAATAAATGATGTCATTTACTTGCTAGTTCCTTCCTGAATGCTGTAGGAAATTAATTGTAGCAGAAAATGGTTACCATGTGTCCATCTCACTTCCTTGATTTGGTTTTAGTGGGTGGTTCCTCGGCTATTTTCCAATAGCAAGCATTTTTTATTATTGAAAATACAACTGTTCATAAGTACCTATTAACACAAATCATTTATAAAGATAAACAAAATGTTTGGTCATTAGACATGTAAATAATACATTTAGCCAAATTCATAAATTTGACCTCATGAGTGATCTTTTTAAACAGTTGTTCATTCTCCTAGAAAGGAATTTTAAAGGGTAATTTGAGTTCTCTGTCCCCAAAGTAAGACTTATTTATTGTCTCTGTTTAAATCACACTTGGTTTTTGAAAACTGCTGAATCTGACTTACCCACTTTAAGAAAAAACTATAATAATAAACCTACATATTCCTGGATCCAACCTCAACAGTTACCATTTCATGGACAATCTTATTGATCTGAGCAGTTTCTGTGGTATGGTTTCCCACATTCTAGGCTTTGCAAATTACATCACATACTGTAATGAAATATTCTTCTCTTTCCCGTGAATCTCATATAACTAGGAGGTGAGATCTAAGTCTTGTTTGATTGCAGTCAGGAGGTTTAGAGAATATTATGTTATAGATGACATTATGCATTTATTCAAGTGATATGTAATATTTGGTTTTCAGGTAATGTTAGTAATCAATGATTATTGTATAGATGTACAAATTGTAAAATGGTGATGCTCCATTTTTTTTCAATCCTTCTCAATTTATTAACTGAAATATAAAAGGAAATTTTCTTTCATCAACTATCTGATTACTGTTGGTTACAGCCCATGTAGGGAAAGCTAGACAATGCCTGGCCTTTTCTCTTTATTTTCCTTTATTCAAGATGAGTTGGTTTCTTTTCATCATGGAAATGTCACCAATGTGGTATTTTTGTTTGACTGAATTGTGTTTTCTATCTCCAAAAATCATGCACTTAAATATTTTAATGGAGTTTGATAGTTTCCATTATTATCCTTATTGATAGTCAATTTTCATCATCTTTGGCTGATGAGGGCTTATTTAGGGTGATTTTTCCATTGCTTCCTGACGACTTCAGTATTTTTAAATTTTTTTTAGTTTCTTTCTCTGTCATCTTTTTTCCCTTTTCTTTCAAATTTATTTATTTGAAAGACAGAGTTGCAGAGAGAGGTAGAGACAGAGAGGTCTTCCATCTGCTGGTTCACTTCCCAGTTGGTGGCAACGGCTGGAGCTGCGCCAATCCAAAGCCAGGAGTAGGAGCTTCCTCCATGTCTCCCATGTGGGTGCAGGGGCCCAAGGACTTGGGCCATCTTGTACTGCTTTCCCAGGCCATAGCAGAGAGCTGGATCAGAAGAGGAGCAGCCGGGACTAGAACTGGTACCCATATGGGATGCCTGCACTTCAGGCCCAGGCTTTAACCCACTGTGCCACAGCGCCAGCCCCTCTCTGTAATCTTTTACCTAATAGTTTCATCAAGCAATGACATAAGAGGCTAATACATTATAGGTGGTGAATGGGGATATTGTAATTCTAGAATATTCTATAGCAGCAATAGATTAGTATATATATTACATTATATATTTTTATAATTATTCATCTATGTGTTTTTAATTGAAAGGTAGATAGTGAGAGAAAGAGAGAGCTTTCATCATCAGGTTTACTCCCAAAACCTGAAGCAGTAGGGCCTGGGCCAGACTAACTAATGGATTTTAAGAGGCTTGTTGTATTTTAATCCGTTTGCTCTTTAATAGAATATTCCCCCAAATGTCACTTTTATCCTGAAGGCATCACTTCACATTACCCCCTAAGTCCTCCTGATTGATTTGCATAGTCTCTAATAACAAAGCCCTGTTTCATTTTAGTGGGAAATATCACTTAATGGTTGCAATCCTGGACTAGGAATAAAAGATCTTGACACTGTGTCCATCCGTTTCTAGGCTGATTTGTTAGACAAATATGTTTTTGGGAGAAAACATGCAACCAAGAGATGATCCTGATATTTCTGCTTAAGATATATATATTTAAGTTTATAAAGTTTTAATTATGTTTCAAATAAACATATTTCATACACTTACAAAGCAAGATTTAAGAACAATACTAACGTTACTAAAATATGATTCCAGAGGGTACCTTGAGATTTGTTTTGTAGTTTATTTACCTTTATACTATATTCCTCTGGGAGTATAAAGTCAAGCTACTACCTTGAACAATCATTTGTAATCATTTTTTGCTATGTGTTTAAAGAACCAATGATATATTGTTGGCTTTATTTTTTCCTTTTCAGTTTATTTTGTTCTTAGAAATTGATTTTAGCATTTTAATTTTTCAATAACTATGTATAACATTAATTTAATTCTAAATAAATGTATGAAAACAGTATTTTCTGTGAAGTTTGGCTTATAATTATGATTTCTGTAACCCATTTTCCTTTTAAATTAATTTTTTTCTTTGGTTTATTCTTCATTTTTAAAAATAAAAGTTGTTGGTGTTGTACTGTAGCAGATTAAGCTGCTTGTGACACTGACATCCCATATCAGAGTGCTGGTTCAAGTACTGGCTGCTCCAGTTCCAATATTGCTCCATGCTAATCCACCTGGAAAAGCAGCAGAGATGGGCCATATATATGGGCCCTGCCACTAATGTGGGAGCTCTTTATAGAGTTCGAGGTTCCTGGCTTCATCCTGGTCCAGATCTGGCTGTTGCAGGCATTTGGTGAGTGAGTGAACCAGCAGATGGAAGATCACTCTCAGTCTTCACCTTTCTCTCTGTCACTCTGCTTTTAAAGAAATAAAGTAAACATTAAAACAATACATACAGCTCTATTATATAAAGTTTATGAATAGTTTATTCACTTCAGTAAATAAAAATGCATATATGCTTTTTTCCATGTTAATTTGTTTTTATTTTATTATGTATATATTCCCTATTTGTTTAATAAATGTAGTAGTCCAATAAGCAGATTAACTGTGATTTATTCAACAAGTACTCAGTTGATGGTATTTTTTTAAAATGATTTATTGGCCGGCGCCGCGGCTCACTAGGCTAATCCTCTGCCTTGCAGCGCCGGCACACCGGGTTCTAGTCCCGGTTGGGGTGCCGGATTCTGTCCCGGCTGCCCCTCTTCCAGGCCAGCTCTCTGCTGTGGCCAGGGAGTGCAGTGGAGGATGGCTCAGGTGCTTGGGCCCTGCACCCCATGGGAGACCAGGAAAAGCACCTGGCTCCTGGCTCCTGCCATCGGATCAGCGCAGTGCGCCGGCCGCAGCGCGCCGGCCGCGGCGGCCATTGGAGGGTGAACCAACGGCAAAGGAAGACCTTTCTCTCTGTCTCTCTCTCTCACTGTCCACTCTGCCTGTCAAAAAAAAAAAATGATTTATTTATTTCCTTAGAGACAAAAATACAGAAAGAAGAGAGAGAGAAAGAGAGAGAGAGAGAGAGAGAGAGAGATTGAGAATCTTCCATTCACCAGTTCATGCACCAAATAGTCACCACAGTCAGGCCCGGGCCAAGCCAAAGCTAAGAGCCAGGAGCTTCTTCCAGGTCTTCCATATGGGTGCAGGGGCCCAAGCACTTGGGTCATCTTCTTTTGCTTTCCCGGGCACATTAGCAGAGAGCTGGATCAAAAGTGGAGCAACTGAGACTCGAACTGTTGCCCATATGGGATGCCAGTGGTGCAGGCAGAGAAGCTTTCTACACTACAGCGCCGGACCCAGTTGATGGCATTTCAATTATTTCCAGTCTAGCTGTTACAATAATACTATAATGTATGATATTGTTCAATGATCATTTGTATTTTTGCCGTTTCATCTTTGGGATGTGATCCTAAAAGGCGGTTTGTTGACTTCTGTAAAGGTTATATTGCTCACTGTATCACCACCTGACTTATCCACTGTTATATCCCAACAATGGAGTTGGGAGTTGAGAATTACACATTTGAATAAAAGAAAAGTTCTTTTATACAGTATTATTTAGGTGGCATCCGTTTTAGCACCATCAAAATTAAACTCTTAGAAATTGAGGATGTTGCATATTTTATGGTAAAAAGAATATATCTGATTGAATTCTCAAAGCCAAGACACATTTCTTTCAATGGTGCATGTTGTCAGTGATATTATATCTCTAGTTTAGAGTCAATGGCTTTATTTCTTAATGAATTACAGAAAAGACCCTATTCTCAAAAGGTATAATTTGAAAAGAACCCTACACTTAAATAAAAATAAAAATGTAAAGCTTCTAGAAGAAAACAAGAAAGTCTATGCAGACTTGGTCTGGTAGAGATTTCCTGGGAAGCAAAGCACTAAGCAGAAAAGTTGATAATTTTATTAAATTTAATATCATCTTTGGCAGACACCATTAAGAAAATGAAATCATAACCCATAGCTGGTGAGAAACTATCCATAATATATTTATGCACAAGGGCCTTGTACCTAGAAACATGTTTATATATAAAACACATTTATAAATCTATTAAAACCATGACACAGAGGTTTGAATAGATATTTCACAAAAGCCAATTAGCAAATGGAAAAATGCTTCACATGATTTCTTTCACATGATTAATCTTCAACGAAAACACAATTAAACCAAAATGAGATAGTAGATCACCTTCATTATATTGGCTACAATACCAAGAGTTGGAGACAATGTGGAACAAATTGGAATCCTCACACATCACTTGTGGAACTATAAAGTGGTATAACCACATTGAAAAAGTGTTTGGCAATTTCTTATATGATTAAATATACATTTCCAATATGATTTTAGAAGCTCCTCGGCATTTATCCAAAAGAAAAATGTTTATTTACAAAACCAAAACATGCCAATGTATATAGTAACTTTATGCATAATAACCAAAAACTAGAAACAATCTAAATGTCCCCGGTCAGGTGAATGATGAACAAATTAAGCATTCATGCAACAGAAAATTAATCAGTGATGAAAAAAAATGAACTAGAGTCATGCACGATAACACATTTGAATTTCTAAAACATTTTTCAGGAAAAATAAAATAGTTATAAAAGAAAAAATTCTACATTTCTTTAAATCTTTAAAAAATCTGCTGGAACGTATTTCATGCAAACAGTGAACAAAAGAGAGACTGGGTGGGTCAACTAAGGAAGAGACAATGTACACTTTAGGTCAAAAACTCTTATAAAGAAAAACATTACATATTGATAAAGAGTTAATTTGTCAATAATATATAACAAATATAAATATATTTCTCTTACAACAGTGCCCTGAAAATATCTGAAGCAAATTTGACATATTTAGATGGACAACTAGACAGTTCAGCAATAATGTGTGAATATTTTAATCACTCCCTTTACTAATGGATAGGTTACTAGACAGACTATTAAGAAAATGGATTATTTAAACAACAATATAAGCCAACTGTAGCTAACAAAATTATAGACAATTTCACCCAGCAAATACAGAATACACAATATTCTCAAATGCACCCAGACCATTTTCTAGGGTGAACTATACGTTAAGTCACAAAGTAAATCTCAGGGGGCTAGCACCACGGCATAGTGGATAAAACTGCCAGTTGTAGTGCCAGCATCCCATATGGGCACTGGTTTGAGTCCTGGATGTTCCACTTCTTACCCAGCTCCTGAAAATGTGCCTGGGAAAGCAGCGAAAGAGGGCCCAAGTGCATGGACCCCTGAACCTGTGTGGGAGATCCAGAAGACCCAGAAGAAGCTCCTGGCTTATGTTACTTATTATTCTAAAATACTATAATCTGAAATATTCACAGAACCCTAGAACATTTGTAATCCTCTAAATCTCACTGAGACAATATTCAAAAATAAACCTTCAATTGGACCAGGATCCTTAACTTTGGTTCTCCTTTAATGTGAGAACAAAAAAAAAAATAATAATTTTATCAGTGCTACTCACCAAATTTTAGTTGCTTCTGAAGGAATTTGTTTGTGGTTTGTTCATTCAATTTTTAGGTTTCTTTGCATAAATTTATATTAATATATCAACGTTTTCTTAATGTTATGTATATTAAATGAACTCTATCCCAATTCAGTAATATCATGCTAATAGAGAGCAAATTTAATACTTTAGCAGAAAATTTAAAGGTATTTGAATAAGAAAAGTGTATTTTCATTTCTAAAAGAGGGAGTGAAAGAAATAGTGTAACTCTCAAAACAAAACAGAACCAGAGAAAAACAAAAAGAAAAACATAGCAGAAAATCCAGTTTGCTTAAGTCTAATCTGAAGTAGCAGGATTTTAAGTATGGTAGAGATGAAAGATTTCACACAAGAAGACACTGTCACCCACAACCTAGTGGATTACTTTCCCATTATCTACATTATTGCCATGGACAGCATCTTCCTTAATGATTTACTCCATCACTCTACCTATTTTTAACTACTACAGAATTAGTGCATGAAATTTTTTATTTGACAAACATGATTCAACTTTTAAAAAAAGCTTTATTTAAATGGGGAGGTAGTCAACAAACGCAATATTTTAAGCGCACATTTACAACCTATTTTGAAGTAGATACTATCATTATATACACGGCTTATCTTCCACACGGTACATGCTAATTAAATGAATTTTGGATGGATTATCCTCACTGTATAGATGAAGGTGCTGACCAATTCACTTGTTCAGGGTCTATATAACTACCCAGAACCAGGACTCAAGGTCATTTCCATATGATGCCAATATTCTTAGCTTCAAAGTCTAAGACCTACCACATAGAAATGCCTTTTTTTTTTATTTTAAACAGATCTGCATAATCAGTTACAGGAGAATAATATGTTCATTTCTGTAAGAGAATATGCTGATCTTCAGCATTTACTCTAAAACTGCCAGCCTTGCAAATAGTGTCATATATCATTTGGTCTCAAAACATTTTATTTGGGCTGTACTGTACATGCTTCATGAAGTTGTGCCTATGTTTCCTTCAGTTGTTAAATCTGTTGAGAAGGTAAATTAATAAAGCATCACCAAGGGGCTGGTGTTGCAGTGTAGGAGTAAAGCCACCACCTGTGACACTGGCATCCTACACAGGTACTGATTTGTGTGCTGGCTGTTCCACTTCTGAACCAGCTGTCTGCTAATGGCCCGGGATTAATGGCAGCAGCAGATGACCCAGCGTCTGAGTTCCTGCCACCTACGCCAGAGACCCAGTGAAGCTTCTGGCTCCTGTCTGGCCTGGCACAGCCGTGACCGTGGAGGTCATTTGGGGAGTGAACCAGTGGTTGGAATATCTCTCTCACTCTGTTCCTCCTCCTCTCTTTGTAACTCTGCCTTTCCATAAATAAATATATCTTTAAAAGAAAATAAAAGAAAGCATCGCTAAATGATGCCTAAAGTGAGAAACGATTAAGAATATCTATTTATTCCTGAGTGAAAGAGAAATCCATCCTGCTGAGGCAGCTGAGCCAGAACAGGTTCCTACAGTTCCAAAGCAATGAAGTGGGGGAAGGAGGAAGAAAGGACTGTTCCATGTCCAAACTCCAGGTTTCCTTCTCATGCTTGGTTTCCTTAAACAAACAAACAAAAGCAAAACAAAACAAAAACCAAACCAAAACATAAAAAAAACCCACAAAACCTAATTGCCTCTTTCTAGTAAGAAAATGTGAAGTATAAAAGTATTGCAATTGTGACTATGTACTCTTTGGAAATCTCACTAGTTCATCTAGGTTTGAAGCAGCTTAAAGATAAAAGATTATAGTTAAATAGGTAGTGATGGTTCTAGAGCCAGCCACAGCCTTTCCACGTGAACTCTGTAACAAGATGTATGGAACTCTATTCCAGTTCTTCCATGTGGGTAACAGGGGCTCAAGTACTTGGGCCATCTTCTGCTGCTTTTCCCAGGCACATTAGCAGGGAGCTGGATTGGAAGTGGGGGGAAGCGGAGCAGCTGGGACTCAAACCAGTGCTTATCTGAGATGCCAGCATTGCAGGCAGTGGCTTAATCCTCTGTGCTCCATACTGGCACCTACATTTTAATATTAGAATGTAAGTTGACTATATTATTCTTTTTCATCGAGTCACTTAAAGTACAAAATTTAATATGGACCAAAATAATCAAGTCAGCACCCCAAAATGGTGAGCACACTTAATTTTGATCCCTAGTCAAGGGTTTCCTTCTATAGCTTATCTTCTCTTCATTCAGGAAGTGGAAGGAAACTGGCAGTCTTCTCTACAGCCTGTGAAAGGTAACTGGCATCATTACAAAGCAAGTCTCTCGCGTCTTAAAATGGTAAGATTTAACACCTCCACTTGTACCTACTTCAGACTCCAGGGAAAATATCATTCTACAATGAGATGTTTTGCCTTTATTTCTCACATTCATGCTGGATTTAAAAATGTGTCCTATGTTTGTTAAAAATTTCAAGATTTCAGGCATGAAATTGTAGGAAAAAAGCTGAAAGTTTCAGATTCGTGTCTTTCACTTGGTTCTTAAAACAAGTGAATCATCAAAGAAGATATTTTCCTTTTATTCCTCTGAATTCATAAAGATACATTTATATTAATAATAAAGTCCCAAAAAGATTACGGTACCTATCCTTTTAAAAGCTGATTTCATTATAACATACAATATTTATCCCAGAAATCTATAGTATACCTGAGATCCATTTTTTATCACTGAATGATAAAAGTAAAAAGTTTTTTGAGCACAAAACATAACTACTAACTACAGTTGTGCAATACTAACCAAGGCAGGGCTTACTGAAGACTCATTTTGAATATCAAACATTATGCAAGACTTTTGAATCTCCAGGGTTTGATTTCACTGACTTGTTGTAGTTTATATTGTAGAGCTAGGATAAGTAATTTTTTTTTTTTTTTTTGACAGGCAGAGTGGACAGTGAGAGAGAGAGAGAGAGAGAAAGATCTTCCTTCTTCCGTTGGTTCAGCCCCTTAATGGCTGCTGTGGCCGGCGCACCGCGCTGATCCGAAGCCAGGAGCCAGGTGCTTCTCCTGGTCTCCCATGCGGGTGCAGGGCCCAAGCACTTGGGCCATCCTCCACTGTACTCCCGGGCCACAGCAGAGAGCTGGACTGGAAGAGGGGCAACCGGGACAGAATCCGGCACCCCAGCCGGGACTAGAACCCTGTGTGCCGGTGCCACAGGCAGAGGATTAGCCTATTGAGCCATGGCGCCAGCTTAGAATAAGTAATTTTAATATGCGTGGAGAAGTATAACTTTATGAGACTAACCATTAAACTCATCGTTGCTTAAAACCACACACACACACACACACACACACACACACACACACATCCTGCTATTTAAGAATCTTCTGGGGGCTGGCATTGTGACATAGCAGGTAAAGCCACCATCTGCAATGCCGACATCCCATCTGAGCACTGGTTTGAGACCAGGCTGGTCCAGTTCTGATCCAGTTCCCTGCTAATGTGCCTGTAGAAGCAGTGGAAGATGGCACAAGTTTTTGGGCCCCTGCAACCACATGGTAGATCAGGAAGAAGCTCCTGACACCTGGTTTAGGCTTGGCCCAGTCCTGTTCATTGGGACCATTTGGGGAGAGAACCAGCAGATGAAAGATCTCTCTCTCTCTCTCTCTCTCTTTCTCTCTCTCCCTCCCTTCCTCTTCTTTCTGTGTAACTCTGATTTTCAAATAAAGAAATCTTTTAAAAAAGAATATTCCAGTTAGCAATTTCAAAATTCATTTCCAGATTGCATGTCCATCAATTTTGTGTGTGTGTGTGTGTTTGGCCTGGGGTTGGGGGTCAGGGGAGACAAGAAGAGTAGGAACCTGAATTTTAAAGCACTGCTCTCAGGTAATTAAGCGGAAGATCTAGACCACATTGTAAGAATCCTTGCCTTAACGCTTTCTCTCCTTTTCCTTGTGACTGTGAAGAATGAAATCGGTAGGCCACACTCTCCTGGGGGTTATTGCTCCATTTATAGAAACTGTTAAGGTTTATCCAGTATGTGACATGGCAGAGTAAGGATGAAAATGTTGAATCTCTGCACCGTCATTCCAAGTCCCACATCTTTTAAAGAAAACTAATAAATTATACACAATTCATAAGAACTCCTTGACCTGTAATATTTTAAATTCAAGATCCAAATAAAATAAGGCCTCTTTATGGCAAGCTTATTTAATAATCACAGTGATCTTTATCTGAAGGCACCCTCACAGAAATGACATTTTACTGTCATTTTCACATATTTTACTAAAATTAAATGCAAACACTAATACAGAGGTTTGCATAAATATTGTATAAAATTCTTATTTAAAACTAAAAAGCTCTCTTCAGCAGCAGTGATCCAAAAGAGAGGAAAAAAAATCTGAACCCTATGTCTAGTAAAAAAAAAAAAAAATCCTAGAATCATTTCAGGCACAAAAACATGTCTAGCTCTTAAGAAAAAAAAAGTGACATTAGCCATAAGGAGGGAAGTTAAACATATTTTTCCCAAAAATATAGCTACCCAATTATAGCAGCTGAAAGACAGAATGGCATTTCCACAACTGCTTCAATGATTGTCATTCTACGTCATGCAGAAGCTACTTACTTGAATGAGGTACAATTCCCTGTAGCTAGAGATTAGTGCTGTGCCAAAAATATCTCCACTCGATCTGCCTACTAGAACAAATCATGGATTTTCCTGCTCAGCACAATGGTTCTGGAGAAACTCCTGACACATAATCTTTTTCTCAGGCAGTTTCTTTACCTGCAGTTCATCAACTCCTTCCTTTTCTTTTGGTGTGTACTTAAATGAGCAACATTAAGTAGGATTTTAACACATGGATAATAATTCAGAAAAAATATTCTAGTGGTAAATAACATATGGAAAGATATTTAACAGAAAACTGGGTCCTAGTTATGTCCACACACACACACACACACACACACACACATTATAAGTGTATATGTAGTATATGTGCAGTAAGTGTATTAGTAAATGTATTACTATTTGGAATTTTTAAATTGAGGAATGACAAACCTGTAGTAAAGTACACAGTGTGACCTAATCTTGAATATTTGGTTCAAAAGTATTTATATAAGTTTTCTGACTTGAATCATTATATGTTAGTTTAGTGTATATTTTATTTACAGATTTTTTTTATTTGAATGGCAGAGTGAAAGAGAAAGAGGGAAAGACAGAGACAGAGAGAGAGAGTCATTCCATCTGCTAGTTCACTCCTAAAATAGGCACCATCCAGAAGCCAGGAACTTCATCCTGGTCTCCGACATGGGTGGCACAGCTTTCCCAGGTGCACTGACTGGATTGGAAGCAGAATACCAGCACTCTGTCACTTGATATGAGATCTTAACTTACTGCACCACAATGCCACTCCAGACAAAACTTCAGTTTTATCTGCTCTTAAACTTTATAGCAATAGAAATCACACAATTATATTCTTTTATGTTACTTTGTTTCACTCAGAAAGATATTTTTCGCATGCACTTATTTTGGTGAGTGAACTAGAAGTTCATTTTTTATTGTTACATTCAATGAATTAATCACAATTTATTCATCTCCCTGAAGAACACTTGGTTTGCTTCCTCTTTGGCATGATTAGCAACATAACTGCTTATGAACTTTTTGTTTTGTGGAAAATAAACACTCATTTTTCTTTGGATTTATACTTTACAATAATGGAAGTACTTGGCCTTTGGATTTACTTTCAAACATTTTTTTTTTCCTGAATATGGTACAGCATTGTAGAATTCATGTTTGCTCATCTCCTCCAACAGATGCTACAGTGGGACTAAAATTGCAAAGACTTTATTAGGGAGCACCCGTTGGAAGAAACTGGAAAAGGCTGAGCAAAGTGTCATGAGCAGTGTAGGTCTGAATTTCTAGTGCAAGATGAGGAATTGGGAAATTGAGTGGCTGAATCTTAGACTGTCCTGGTGTCTCAAGTTCAGGCCTGCCTTAGACTTTGCCATTTTAGTCACTGGTTGGTAATGGCTGATGGGAAGCTTGTCCTCAGCACATATGTAGCAATGGATTTCAGAATCCAGTAGATGGAGGTTTGTTAGGCATATTCTCATGGCCACCAAACACTATCAAGATTTCTATAAGAATTCTAGTTTCTCCACAAACTCACGAACATTTGCTATTATTAGTGTTTTTAATTTTAGTCATACTGGTGAGTATGAATGGAAATCTCATTGTGGTTTTAATTTGTTTCTTTCTTAAAAAATATTTATTTTATTTATTTGAAAGGCAGAGTTACAGAGAAAGAGAGCGAGAGCGAGAGAGAGAGAGAGAGAGGAAACTTCTAACTTCTATCCACTGGCTCACTCTGGCTGAAGCCAGGAGCCAGGACCTTCAACCAGATCTCCCATGTAGGTGCAGGGGCCCAAGGACCTAGACCATCTTGGGCTGCTTTTCCCATGTGCATTAGCAGGGAGCTGGATCAGAAGCAGAGCAGCTGGGACTTGAACCAGCACCCAAATGGGATGCCGGCATCATAGGCAGTGGCTCAACCTGTTATGTACCTAATTCGTGTTTCTTAATGAGCTGAGATCTTGATTACTTTTCCAGATGTTTACTGGCAACTTTGCTTTCCTCTCTTGTGAAGTACCTACTCAAGTGTTTTGTCCATTTTTTAATTATATTCTATGCTTTTCTCTTATTTTTTTGTTTTTGTTCTGATTTATGATTTATTTTAAGTAGTAATATATACATATGGTACAAAGTTTTAAAAGTGTAAAATGGAATGCAGTCAAAAAGTCTCCCTCTCCTGAGTTGCTAATTTCCAACTTCATTCCTTTATGGTCTGAGAAGCTGCATGGTATGATTCTAATTCTTTTGAACTTGCTGAGACTTGCTTTATGGCCTAGTATGTGGTCAATCCTAGAGAAAGTTCCATGTACTGCTGAGAAGAATGTAAAATCTTTAGCTGTAGGATTGAAAGTTCTGTATATATCTGTTAGATCCATTTGGGCTATAGTGTCGTTTAAATCTACTGTATCCTTGTTGATCTTCTGTCCTGTTGATCTGTCTATTTCTGAGAGTGGAGTATTGAAGTCCCCCAATACTATTGTATTGGGGTCTAAGTCTCCCTTTAAGTCCGTTAACAAATCTTTTAGATAAACCGGTGCCCTGTAGTTAAGTGCATATACATTGATAATTGTTATATCTTCCTGTTGAATTGATCCCTTAATCATTATATAGTGTCCCTCTTTGTCTCTCTTGACAGTTTTGTGGTAAAGTTTATTTTGTCTGATATTAAGATGGCTACGCCTGCTCTTTTTTCACTTCTGTTGGCATGGTATATCTTTTTCCAGCCTTTCACTTTCAGTCTGTATGGATCTTTGTTGGAAAGATGTGTTTCTTGTAAGCAGCAAATAAATAGGATTTGTTCCTTAACCCAATCAGCCAATCTGTGCCTTTTAACTGGAGAGTTCAGGCCATTAACGTTCAATGTGACTATTGATAAGTGGTAACTTTGCCCTGCCATTTGCCAAAGATAAGTTCTAATATATGTTTTGAATTCCCTGTGATCTTTTGCTGTGAGGTTTCCTTCCTTTACTTTCTTTCATATTGATGACAGTGTTTCTGTGTGCAACACATCTTTAAGCATCTTTTGCAGGGCTGGACGAGTGGCGACAAATTCTTTCAATTTCTGTTTGCTATGAAAAGTCTTTATTTCACCTTCATTCACAAATGAGAGCTTTGCAGGATATAATATTCTGGGCTGGCAGTTTTTCTCTCTTAGTACCTGGGCTATATCTCGCCATTCCCTCCTAGCCTGTAGAGTTTCTAAAGAGAAGTCTGTTGTGAGTCTAATTGGAGATCCTCTGAGAATAATCTGACATTTCTCTCTTGCACATTTTAGAATCTTTTCTTTATGTTTTACTGTGGTGAGTTTGATTACAACGTAATCAAATCTTGGTGAGTAATTCTTTTTTTCTTCTAAGATTTATTTATTTGAAGCAGTTACATAGAGAAAGACAGAGAGCAAGAGCGAGTGAGAGAGGAAATCTTCCATACACTGGTTTACTCCCCAAATGGTCAGAATGGCTAGTGCTGAGCCAGGATGAAGCCAGGGGCAAGGACTAAAGGCTTTATCCTGGTCTCCCAATGGGTGCAGGAGTCCCAAATAGTTGGGCCATCTTCTGCTGCTTTCCAAAATGCATTAGCAAAGAGCTGGATCAGAAGTGGAGCACCTGGGATGCAATCTGGCACACATATGTGTGTGCCATGCCATGTGTGCCAGTATCACAAGTGGCTGCTTACCCAGTATGCTGCAATGCTAGCCCTTGATAAGGAGTTAGAGTGAATGCTTATCATAGCCTAAATGTAAAGTATGTATGCTTCTTACATATAATTATGTAAATGTAAAGAAGAAAATAATATATCTTTATATGCAAACCTACCACTTATTGTTATTTTGGTATATTTTCTTCTAGCAATCATAAATTTATTCTTATTCTTATGTTTCTATATCTAATCACACACATATACTTGGATACATGCACAGACACATATGTTTCCATACATATAAACACAAATCTCAAACCCCCTTTTAGAAATAAAATTGATATATGCTGCATGTATGTAGTTGCTAGTTGGAATTTATTTACTACTGTTTCATGAGCAATATAAATTCAACAGTAATTTTTAAAATAAGTATTTGATAGAATATTAAATGTTTCAATCTAATCATTAGTATTTGCTTTCATTGTTGCTATTGAATTCCTATGAATTCTTAGACTTTTAGATTTCTATACATTCTAAACAGTATAAAATTCATTCAAAACTTCAATGATTTAGGGAGTATTCATACTTCCTTTTTGGTACAGCAATCAAAATTAATGGAAATAAAAAAGGCCTTTGTCGTGGACTGTCACAGAGTTTAGTAAGCTGTGGAACTACATGAGAACATACTACAATTCAGAAATGTATATTTTTCTAGTACAGTGATTCCCAATATGGTGTCTCTGGTCTCCCAGGGGTCCACGAAATAGTAATGATAACTTTTTTGTCGCTCCCCTTCTTCGCGGAGGAACGACACAGGACCCTGCGCTGTTCTTTCATCTGCTCAGCCCTTCCCGGGTTTGCTGCTGGTTCTTCCCGGGTTGGCTACCGACCCTTCCACCTCCGTGGAAGGGCGGTTCCCCCTGCCACTTTCCCCACTTCCGCGGGGGAGTGGCACACCGCCGGCCGGCTCTCTCGGGGGCTGCTCAGGTGTTCCTTCAGATAGATGTTCCTGGTGCATGTTGTCTCTCTCCTCCTTTATAGTCCTCTTCCACCAATCCCAACTCTGCTACCCACACGCCGAGTATGCTGCTCTCCTCCAATCAGGAGCAGGTCCTACAGTTTATTGGTTGAACTGGAGGCAGCTGTGTAGAAGCTGTTTCCTCCTCTCCCAGCGCCATATTGTGGGAGAGCAGATGCATAGAATAAGTCTTAATTCCAGTAACTTAGTCTAGTCTGAGTTGCTCCCCACACTTTTTATCTATTTTCAGTATCTCAAAAGCTGAATATTAATCATATACTTATCTATAACAAAGTAAAATGCCCAAATATCAGAAACTGTACAACTCCAGCTAGTAACAGTGATCATTATATTGTAATCCAAAGATTCATTTGATGGTATATCATTTTGATTAAGAGAAAAAGAAACATACACTAATTTAGTTTTCATACATTTAATATATTTTGGATATAAAATCTTTTAAAATATTGAAAATGGGCAGGAATTCTCTTTTTTTAAAAAAAAAACTAATGTTTTTGGTGAAGAAAAAAGTCAAAAATCTATTTCAATCCATATCTATACATATTTGTTTGACTTTAAGAACCACTTTGAAATCAATCTTGATATCAGACACATTCACATGCAGGAAAAACGTGCTTATAGCAATCATCAGATACTTTCAATTATAATTTAAATATTGGTTTCAGAGATGGAAAAATATGTTCTAGAAATCAGAATTAAATTTGGTATGGTTGACAATACCAGTACTTTCCATGTTGTTAATAAAATTATCTTTATTACAATTATGTCATATATCCTGAATTAGCTGATGAACTAAATATACTAAAGGTGGTAAAGCATAGAATAGCTCAAGTTTAATGATAGAAAAAACGATTGTGCATAATGAACCTTTAAAGTTCTTTTAGTTGGAGTTTCTCTCTGTGGGATATCACCTGAGCTCACTTCACTATGCAAAAGTAGCTTGATTAAATGCTTAGAAGGGAACAAGACATTGGGTGTCATCAAATTGTGCTACCTAGGTTTTTACTAAGTATATCAAATGTTATATTAAATGGAAATAGTTATGTTTATATATTACTAGAGTTATTGGGATGGTTAAAATATATGTTTATTAAAATATGTACAAACTACTTTTCTCACTTGGTGAATGAGAAACCTGACGCTCAGAGAGGAGAAAAGATGTATTCCCAATTAGTAAATATCTATGTCAAAATAAATTTTGACAAAGTTTGCTTTAAAATGTGTTCATGAATATCCAACACTTATTATTTTATAAGTTAATTCCATCCAGTAAAATACTAGAGTCTTCCCTGTAGAAAAATAAGTTGAGCTATTGGAGCAAGTATGCATTCTTTTACTGATAAAGTGGAAGCAGAACACTCTTTGATTTTAATCTACTTACTTAGTATGTGAAATTTTTTGATTCCTAATCAGTGTTAATCTGTGCACTCTTTGCAATATGAATACTGTCTTTTTAAGGTTTTGTGTTGTACCCAAAAGCCGAATTTCCTACTTAAGCCAAAATATCAAATCTTTAATGCTGGATTATGACTCACAAATTATGAGTCCTAGCCCCACCACTAGCTGTGGAGTGGTGATTAATAAATTACAGTCATACATTTTAAGCTGCATAGTAACTGGTTCCATTTAATTTTTATCTTCATTATAAAGTTGCCACAAAATATTTGCATCTAAAGTTTTCATATTATTTATTAGTAGGAATCATCTTTGTATCTTTCATAGGTGATAGCTATAGAGACTATAACACAACTACCTATCAAAATATATGTTAATGCAAGAATATGCACTGTTTTGATATGAATAAAGGATATTCAATACAGCCAACGACATCAACCATATAAAGACATTACATGGATTTTGAGTCGATATTTCACACTGATATTTCAGCAGTTTGAGCAGTATCATATTTATCATATTGGAAACATTCAACACTTGAAAATCTAAGGCTCAAAAATGTCTTATTCATTTTACTCTTTTTAATACAGTTGACTGTAGTCGATGCCACTTACATATCATTCACATCCTCCTAGTCTCATTTCAACCTCAATTATTCAGTCACTTTTACTGATGTAACTGAGTTACTCTGCACAGGACAATTCGATAGTGTGTTGTATCAAGATTTCTCTACACTTTCATCTCTGTTGATTTGGTGATTTGAAGTTCCAAGACTTTGTCCATGGCCTCACATGTGCAACCTAGAAATGTAGCATTAATACATCTGCTTTCCACAACAGATTAGGCTATTTTGAGAAACAAGGGCTTCTTGTCTTTCAGAAGAGTCACGTAGGACTGAGCCATCTGCCATACCTAATTCTGAGTAACTAGCTGTATAATATGTATACTATATACCACTCTTGCCCTTTCCTCTCACAGGACTACTTTTTCTCACTCTTCTAGGTACTCACTTCTTTATAAACTAGAAGCACACAAGCATCTGCTTAAAGCTCCATTTTCTGAGAAAAAACAGCTAAAGAATGACCATACCTTCTGGTTACCTGTTGTGGACTTTAACAGTATAATTAAAAAGAGTCCCCTTTTTTACTCAAAAGTTTCCTGGTTTATATGATGTATACTATGGCTGTCCTGTTTTTAGTATTAACGATTAGTGTGATTACTAATGTTCAGGCAAACAAGTAATTCTATATTCCTCTTACTGTTGTGTTTATCACAGTAGCTAACAAATTATAAAACACAGTAAGTATTCACATAATGAATAAAATAGTTATTTTAATTCCATTGAATCATTTTTAAAGGAGGGTAAATCTAACAATCTAATTAATGATAAGTATCTAATAAAATAATATTTAATTAGTTTATAATAATTTAATTAGATAACTAATAATCAGAGTGTCTAATATTTAAACCAAGAGAAATAGAAGTGATATTGTATTCAGTGCTTGCCAGGACATATTTAAGGAAAAAGTAACTGTTGAAAAGGACAGAATTTGTTGTCACTTTTCAGGAAGGTAAACAGTAAGTGGATAAGCAACACAGAAGAATAAGAAAGTTGGAGCTTCATCATTATAATGTGTGTTGAATGCTGTACTGAAACATGGCTATATAGGTTATCAGAAAAAAAATAACTTTTCAGGCAGGTAGTGACAACAAACTTTTATCAATTGATTATTATATTTACTTTAAAGGGTTAGAAAGAGAGAGAGAAAGAGAAACAAATAAAGAAAATAAAAGAAAGAAATCTTGCATCTACTGGTTCATTCCCCAAATGCCTACAATAGCCAGGGCTGGGCCAGGCCAAAGCCAGGAGCCCAGAATTCCATCCTGGTTTCCCAAGTGGGTGGCAAGAGACCAAGCACTTGAATCATTATCTCCTGCCTCCCCAGATGCTTTGGCATTTAGCAGGGTAGAAGCAGAATAGGCAGGACTTGAACCAGCATTCTAGTAAGAAGTATGAGCATCCTAAGCAGCAGATTAATCTGCTATGCCTTAACCTGCTGTGTAGAAACTGCCCAGACAGCAATTTGGTAATATAACTCTGATACCAGTGTGAAGAATGGACTATATGTAGAGAAATCAGAACCTATTTTAATAGCATAGGTATGAACACCAAAGTAGTGCAAAAACAGAGCAGATGATTTAAAGAAACATTATGATTTAGACTGAGGAAATTTTAGGGTGTTGCTGAGGTGAAAACTGAGGAGAAACAAAGAATTGAGGGGAAAGTATTTAAATTTCTGAATTAGACAACCAGATGACTACAGGTACAATTAACCAAGTGGAGAAAACATAGGGAGAAAGAGATGCAGGAGGTTAATAATATACTTATGGCATACTTCAATTTTAAAGTTCTGATGAAAAATTATAGATACTGTGTTCCATAACATTTGTCTAAATTCAAAAAAGAGATCAATACTCAAGATAAAGACTTGGGTGTCACTCATGTATGAGGGATATTGAAACTGGATACTAAATGCCTCTTCCAGGGACACTGCAAAAATAAGTAGACAAGTCAAAGGACAAAACTGTGAATTATTAATTTCTGAATAGGGAGAATTTGAAGGCATCAAACAAAGTTGGTAGAGAGGTCAAAAGTGATATAGAAATTGATAAGTCCATAGACACCCAAACCAAAGTCAATGGAAAGAACAATAAAGAGTTTGAATATTTTCAAAGAAATGAACTAAAAATTTTAACATAGGAAAGTCACTTAGAAGTTACTGATTGTCGCTCCCCCTCTTCATGGAGGAACGACACTAAACCCTGCCTAGGTTTCCTATCCGAGTCACGGCACCATTATGTCACTCCCCCTCTTCGTGGAGGAACGACACAGGACCCTGCACTGTTCTTTTGTCTGCTCGGCCCTCCCCGGGTTTGCTGCTGGTCCTTCCCCGGTTGGCTACCGTCCCTTCCACCTCCGTGGAAGGGCGGTTCCCCCTGGCCACTTTCCCCACTTCCGCGGGGGAGCGGCACACCGCCGGCCGGCTCTCTCGGGGGCTGCTCAGGTGTTCCTTCAGATAGATGTTCCTGGTGCATGTTGTCTCTCTCCTCCTTTATAGTCCTCTTCCACCAATCCCAACTCTGCTACCCACACGCCGAGTATGCTGCTCTCCTCCAATCAGGAGCAGGATCAGCTCCTGCAGGTCATCACTCAAGTTGGCGAGAGGCAGCTGCGTAGAAGTTGTCGCTCCCCCTCTTCGTGGAGGAACGACACAGGACCCTGCGCTGTTCTTTCGTCTGCTCGGCCCTCCCCGGGTTTGCTGCTGGTTCTTCCCGGGTTGGCTACTGACCCTTCCACCTCTGTGGAAGGGCAGTTCCCCCTGGCCACATTCCCCACTTCCGCAGGGGAGCGGCACACCGCCGGCCGGCTCTCTGGGGGGCTGCACAGGTGTTCCCCTTAGATGTTCCTCTTAGATGTTCCTGGTGCATGCCGTCTCTCTCCTCCTTTATAGTCCTCCTCCGCCAATCCCAACTCGGCTGCCCACACGCCGAGTACGCTGCTCTCCTCCAATCAGGAGCAGGTCCTGCTGTTTATTGGTTGAACTGGAGGCAGCTGGGTAGAAGCTGTTTTCTCCTCTCCCAGCGCCATATTGTAGGAGAGCAGATGCATAGAATAAGTCTTAATTCGAGTAACTTAGTCTAGTCCGGGTTGCTCCCCACAGAAGTTGTTACTCCCTTCTCAGCGCCATATTGTGGGAGAGCAGATGCATAGAATAAGTCTTAATTCGAGTAACAGTCTAGTCCGAGTTGCTCCCCACAACTGATAATCTTTTTGTGAGATTTTTCTTTGAAGTAGTATACATAGAATCTCTACTGCTATGGTTTGAGTGGAACAAGTTGCAAATTTGGATTATAACTGCACTTTCTTTTTTCTTTTTTAAGATTCTACTTATTTATTTGAGAGGCAGAGTTATGGAGAGAGAAGTACATACAGAAAGAAAGGTCTCCCATCCACTGGTTTACTCCACAAATGGCTGCAATGGCTGCAGTGGCCAGAGCTAAGCCAGGAATCAGGAGTTTCTTCCTGGTCTCCTATGCAGCTGCAGAGGCCCAAGCCCTTGGGCCATCTTCCACTGCTTTCCCAGGCCTTAGGCAACAGCTGGATCAGAAGAGAAGCAGTGGGACACAAACTGGCGCCCATCTGGGATACCAGAGCCACAGGCGGAGGTTTAGCCTTCTATACCACAGCACTGGCCCCTAGAACTGCACTTTCAAGACCTTTACATAAGACAGGGAGCAAAACACTGCAGTACTTGGATAAGAACAAAGAATTAAAAGAGGGTTTAATTATTTTTTTAAGATTTATTTTTATTTATTTGAAAGTCAGAGTTACACAGAGAGAGGAGAGGCAGAGAGAGAGAGAGAAAGAGAGAGAGAGAGATCCTCATCCCCTGGTTCACTCCCTAGATGACCGTAACAGCCGGAGCTGTGCTGATCCGCAGCCAGGAGCCAGGAGCTTCTTCTGAGTCTCCCACGTGGGTGCAGGGGCCCAAGAACTTGAGCCATCTTCTACTGCTATCCCAGGCCATAGCAGAGAGCTGGATAGGAAGTGGAGTAGCCAGTGCCCATATGGCATGCTGGTGCTTCAGGCCAGGGCAGTAACCCACTGCATCACAGTGCTAGCCCCAAGAGGGTTCAATTATTGATTTAACATGCAGACTATGGATTTATTTACTAACTGAAAACAAGTAAGTACATGCAGAGAGTCAGAGTCAAGAGAATACAAAAAAAAAAAAAAACCTGTCATGTTATTAGAAGGTGAAAATAATTATTATATAATTTATTATTAGAAAGGAAAAATGGGAAGGAATTAGATCAAAAGTAAAAGGATTAGCCTGAGAATGAGAAAAATCTATTTTTTTCTCAGATAACACTTAGAAGCAATGAAGAATATGCATTGAGCTATAAAGATAGATTTGGTGTGAGATGAAGTAGGTGACAGTTCTGTGGATAGAGCTTTTAATCTTCACTAATTTTTTTTTTGTTCAGACTATTCATTTCCAAAATCTATTAGGGAGTATAATGAGAAATTTGAATGCTCTTGCAAATAGTTTTATTATAAAACACTCTTGCAAGTGTTTTATTCTAAATTTCTAAATATTTGAAGTCATATTTAAAATCTCTGTAAATAGAAACTATTAGAAAAGATATAATAAGACCCCTGCCCCTTATCTGCAAGACTCTAATCCAAGTAGCAAATATAACCTGGATATACTAGACAAAGGGATGATTCACATCCCAGGTGGGATGGTGCAAAATCTCAGTGTACAGCTCTGAATGACATGTAATTTAAAATTCATGAATTTTTTATTTATGGAATTTTACACTTAATATTTTAGGTCACAGATAACTCAAACCAAAGACAGTGAAACCATAGATGAGGTCTACTGTACACATTTTTATAAAACATACACTCTTACATGGGTTGTACAACAAAGATCAACACGTTGGAAACCACTAATCACTTGAATAATTTATTTTTCTTCTGTAATCTCTGTTATCAGAATAGACTGTAAGATTAGTAATTCTCTGGAAAAGTTAATACAACATATGGGCCAGTGTTGTGGTACAGCAGGTTAGTTAGAAGCTTGTAATTCCAGCATCCCATATGGGAGTGCCCGTTCTGGTCCCAGGTGCTCTGCTTCCTATCTGTTCCCTATTGATGCATTTGGGAAGACAGCAGAGGATGTGCTAGGTGCTTGGAACCCTGACATCCAAGTGGGAGACCTGAATGCAGTTCCTGGCTCCTGGCTTCGGCTTTGCCCAGCCCTGACTGTTGCACCATTTGTGGAGTGAACCAGCAGATGGCTCTCTCTCTATCATACACACACACAAACACACACTCTGCCTTTTAAATAAAAGTCAATAAACAAATAACTTTTTTTACATTTTAAAAATATTTTATTTTATCTCTTTGAGAGACAGAATTACAGATAGAGAAAGGGAGAGACAGAGTGAAAGGTTTACATCCACTATTGATTCATTCCCCAAGTAGCCACAATGGCTGGACGGATCCAAAGCCAGGAACCAGAAGCTTCTTACAGGTCTCCCAGATGGGTACAGGGGCCAAAGCACTTGGGCCATCTTCCAGTGCCTACCCAGGCCATTAGCAGAGGGCTGGATCAGAAGAGGAACAGCTGGGACACAAACTGGTGGCCATATGGGATGTTGGTGCCACAGGGGGAGGCTTAGCCTACTATGCCACAGCACTAGGCCCTTCTTTTTAGAAAGCTAATATAGCACAGGACTCTTTATTTTTTTGCTATATTGGATGATTAAAGAAGAAAGGAAAGAAAAGAGGATATTGAGGCCAAAGCAAGACTGAACCATAAACACCACAACAAACATTTCTTTTTTTGTTAAGCATCTTTGGTGGTCTTTTGAACAATTTGGGTTTATAACATATATGATCATAATATATTTATTTTTATGTTTTCTGTATTGTGGTTTCCTGAAGACTGAAAAGTTATTTGCCAATTCTTTAGAGGATTAGTATGTATGGACCTGCAATAACATGCCAGAACTTCTGTATGTTGCCTTGTTTTCTTAATAATATATTGATACGAATTATCTTTTGGAGAAGGTCTGTATAGCCAGAGATATGCAAAGTAAATAAACAAAGAAATGTCTCACATTAGATGTATAAATGTTTTATCTACCCAATGAATTTTAGGACATTGAAAAGAAGGGTGAATTGTGTAAAAGGTGATGATGGAATGCAAAGACAATGATGTGTTCTATATCTACATTTTTATACATGCTTTTCAATTAATCAAAAGTTCACTATGGATAATTTAATTCATTAAATTGAAACGTATATACATGTTTTAATATCTTGCGTATATTCATATTCTCAGCCTTACCAACCTGAACTCCATCTTCTAAGATGTTTAATGAAGATCAAAGCTATAAAAATAAGATATTCAGTTTTTCCTGGATCAATATAATTTATAGGCCAAGTATTACTTTTGTTTTCAGGTGTTGATTTAACGGCAAAGGAAATGATGGCTTTTAACAGTCTATGAGCACAATGATTCTGACTGTGAAATAAAGCTTGATTATTGTGATTCATTACAACACATTCATTACAAGACATGTCTTTGATTCATTATTTAGCAACATGCTTTACTTGAAATCCTAGTAAGCATTAAGTGTGTACATCATTGAAATTTCAAGAAAGGAAGACTGTTTAGAATAACAAAATGAATGAATCCAAATGGTGGAGCCCAAGTTTAAAATCCGGTTTGTGTTTTGCTTAATCATTAGACCTTTTAGACTCCTTTTAGTTTGTTTGTTTGTTTGTTTGTTTGTTTTTTTAGTGAAAAAGGTTATCCACTATAGTTTCCTTGTTTTCAGTAGAATGCTCTTGTCAACAAAATAATGACGGGCTAACTTCCTGCTACCAAGATCTTTGCATATTGTACTGTCTCCTTGACAAAAAAAAAACCTCATGAGAACAAAACATATCCAATGGTACAGTATACAAACTTGGGCTATCATATTTTACCCCAAATCCAGAGTGACTTCATTAATGTGTATGATATTCCAACCTTGTGATTTCTAAATCTGATGGCCTCATGAGTTCATTCACTATGAATTTTAGACAATCAAGAAAGAAGAAATGTTGAAATTGAATGAAGTAAAAGAATCATTAAGAGAGAAAATAGAAAATGGGAAAGCTTAATATATACCTAGCACAGACTGGAAATGATTGACTGTACAATTCAGAAGCTATTTTAGAATATTACCGAAATAAAATCTTTGAAATATTTGTATGAGCACATGATGCCTTTGACATTATATATTTTTACAATTATACAATCTTTTATCATTTTTAATTTTAAAAAGTATTGTATGCTTTTTTAATGTTTTTACTTGAAATGAGAGGTTATCTCATTCCTTCTGATTGAGGAAATGTAGTACACATTTCTTTTTTATTTATCTTTGCTCATACAGCTTCTTGAAAAATATCCACTATCCTAAATTAGTGATATATCTTCTCAGATTTCCCTATGGTCAGATACTTTATGTTTTTGAGAGAGGGACAGAATCAACTTTATTCAAACCTGAACTCACCAGCTTTCTCCAAACTTGTTACAACCAATCTCATGACCATGTGAAAAACAACAACAACAACAACAACAAAAAAAAACCAAAAAGACAGCTAATCACATTTCTTCCTTAAAATATCTTCTTAGTTTATTCTGTTATCTTCCTCATAATAGCATGATCCAAATTCAGCTCCATAGCATTACTGTCATCCACACTGGACTTCTCAGTATGATCCCTTAAATGTAGAATCTGATCATGGCTTCCAATGCTCAAAATATTTTCATCATTAAAGTAATAATTGTCATTTTCTGGGCACTTACTATATATGCAATATTCTCACTGCTTTGTGTGAATTAATTCAAATAATCCTTGCCACAAACTTGTGAGAGAGTTACCTCCATTTTCCAGGTGAAAAACAGAGGCATTACAGAAATGAAGCGAATTTTTGTAGTTCAAACAATTGATGAACGGCAAAGTTTAGACAAAATCTCAGGCACTTTGATTTCAGAAGCGTATGTAACCTCCTCTTCACCATGCCTTTTGTAAGCAGCCTGTGTTCTACCAACCCAAATATAAATTTAATTGTGGAATGCCCTTGTTACTCTATGCCTATAACCTTGTACTTACTGCCGTCAGTGCACCCAAATGAACTTCCTGCTCCCCGTGTTTGCATTTCTTTGCCCAAATGCTTAATTTTGCCTCTGGAGCTTGCTTTGCTGTCTATGTGGTAGGGTGCAAGTATCAACATGTTAACACTCTTACTCTACCAGTGGTCCAGGGGAGCCTTGGTATAAATACTGAAATGCCATTTGACTGCTTCAGTGGGATAATGCTCAGGCCTGTATTGTACATTGACTTCAGAATTCCCCAGTGGGATTAAGGGGATTAAATATTAACATGAATTATAATAAACCCTTAATTATCTGCCTTCCTTCCTTCCCAACTTCTTCACAGTCTTAAGAGTATTTTCTGTGTTATCTATAAAAATCACCACTTTTTTACTTAAGTAGAATTTCTGGAAGAACTCGAAGCGTGCAATATGGACTTCAGTATAAAGATTCCTATATATTTTTCTTATGCCAAATCTTCTAACTTTTCTCTTCAAAGCTCCAATACATATGAACACATTTAGTGTCTTGTGTATATACTCTCTTAACCCTGATTTTACAGAGTTAAGTCCCCCACAGTGTCTACCAGAAATGTTCTTGTCAATTCTCATTTGTAATGTGAAGTTAAAATAATGCCTACCATATTAGCAAGGCTTCCCTGACTCCTGGAGAGATGCAGATTGCATTTGTCTCTGCATTTGTGTTTTGTACTGGGTTACTGTGACTATTAAGTTTTCAGGTAGACTTGCCTGTCTCACCATGAGTCTAGGCATCTTGATGACAAAAAATGGATCACTACTTATCCATATACCCAAAACCTAGAGTAATAACTTCATAAACATTTGCCAAAAAATGAATGGATGAAGCATTTTGGTATTTATAAAATAACATTAAAATTTTTAGTAGTTGAAATTTTAAATATTATAAAATGCTTTTATTTATAATTACAGAATAATTCATTAATGACTAAAAGGTTTCCTACATTCAGCTGAATGTTATGACTAATGCTTGATATGATCTAGAGATTTTCAGCTATGAGTAAATGTTACAAATCTTACAAAGCTATCTACTGTACTACAGGATTTGAGTAAAATATGTTATAAGTAACTATCATTTTAAGTGGAATTTGAAACAAGTAAAAATAAGATTTTGTTGGGGCCAGTGCTGTGGTGTAGTGGGTTAATGCCCTAGCCTGTGCTAGGCTAGGTTAATGCTGTGGCCTGGGAAAGCAGTAGAATATGGCCCAAGTTCTTGGGCCCCTGCCCCCATGTGGGAGACCTGGAGGAAGCTCCTGGCTCCTGACTTCAGATTGGCATAGCTCAGGCCATTGCGGCCAATTGGGGAGTGAACCAACGGATGGAGGACCCCCCCCCCCAACTCTTTCAAATAAATAAATCAATCTTAAAAAATAAGATTTTGTTATTACACAGAAATGTAAGCCTTAATAAATTGATCAAATTATGTTCTTTTAAAAATTTTATTATAGATGTTTAAATGAAATATAGAAAAAAAACATATTTAAATGGTATTTATGCTGATTATATTCTTTAGGTGTGGAGTCACCCAAAATTCTTTAGAGAGATTATTACTAGCTGTTAATATTATGAGCTAAACTTGAATTCAGATGAGTCTAAGTTGATTTATTATTTGTATAATTTTGCATGGAATCAATGTCATTATGAAATGTTTCTCTCCAAGAATTTACTTTGATACAGGCCTGTCTTAATTTAAAATTTAAAATTATAGAATATAGTCTATTTTTAAAACTATTGTTAAGCCTATTCTAAGTTTCTATACGTAGTCAGTTTCCTCCCTCTAAGAATGAAGTCTAAAACAGTTTTGGCAAAAAAGAGACAGTTTGAGCCAATAAATGCCCCCAGCAGTGAAAGAACCTAGTACTTTCTCTTGTGGGTTTTGCCTAACTTGGTGTCACAGCTGATATTTTAAACGTAATTCTGAGTGTTGAGTTTAGTTCCCTCAGTGACGCTAAGTCATACTCCCTCTTGAGTAGCTATTTGTGTGTCTGGCTTTTACATCTAACACTTTTCTTTTTCCCACTTTCCATTTGTGAAAAGAATTTTTAAGATGCATTCAAGTACAGAAATTCAAAATTATGGTTCCCAAAGCAAGTGTGACTCAGCCAGGTTGTGAATTAAAGCAATAAAGCAAATGCCTATGTTCAACTTTTATTTTTATTCATTTCAAAAACATTATTCCCCGGAATGGCCTCATGAGACAGACACCTCATAGTGATTTGCTTCAGTAAACTTCTTACCCATCTGGCGATCTCTAGAATGGAAATGCAACTGGCACAAGTGATAGAATTCCAGTTAACATAGAAGATGCCAGTTTCCTCCCTCCCTACGGCAGAAGCCCTTTAGTTTGGAATGCTTTCTACACCCTCCAACCTTCACTTATCCAGTCCCTACTCTCAGTCTTTCAGATCTCAACCTAATGAACTTCCTAGCCTGCCAATCAATATTCCCATTTTACGTGGATGCAAATAAAATCAATATAGCTATTTTATAACACTTTTCATAATTTGTATTAAATAATAAGGTGTTTACTTTTAATTTACCATCAAGTGTTACTTCTACCCTGACAGAAATTTATACCCCTCCACCACCATGGTATCTGACTCATTCCCTGGATCTTTATAGGCATTCAATAAGCTTGAATTAACGAACGAGGCTCCTCTTGTTATCAAATTGTGCAGTCACTAGGATTTGCTGATAGCATTCTGGTAATCCCTTTTGTGCCAATCAAGTGAGTCTTCCCTTATCTTTTTGTTTAAAGATAGGATCTCCCTACAGCTCTACTTCAATATCATTCCTAAGTATATTTCTACTGATGCACCAAAAATAAAAATGTAGCATTCCAGATAGACTCAGATTCTAACCTTACCTAACCTTTCCTAAGCCTAGAAATAGTATCTAATAAATAAGTTGTTACCAAACAAATGGATAAATAAAATGAATGAATCAAAAGCATTCATTAGAGTACTTCATTGTACTGATTCTGATGTTATAAACATTTTATAAATTATCATTTTATCAATCAATAACTAAAGGAATCAGGAACATATTATATTCTGCAGACTCATTTCTAACCTCCCATTGGTTTAAGTAACATAATATATTCTATATCAGTTTAATACCCTGGGATCTCCAAAGGCAAAATCTCTGCTTTTTCAAAAAGTCTCTGAGGAATGATTTTTGGAAGTCAGAGACATTCAACTATTAATGTAATGGGATCAATGTGTCAAATCAACTGGCATTTACTCTGAGTGTTTCTCTGAATATCATGTGAGTTTTGGATTTGGAATAAACACTGAGCATACAGAACTGTAAAACATTGTTGCTGATTTCCAGGAATACACAATGATGAAGCCTACATAGAAGAATATTACAGGGACACATATGTCATATGTCAAGGAATAGAAGTGACCAACTCCTTCTCATGTTCAGAGAACTGAATGATTCTATATACAGCAGTCACAGAATGCTTCATAAAGGAGTTATATTTTAATTACAATTAGAAGAATACAGATTTTTTTCAACTTTTATTTAATAAATATAAATTTCCAGAGTACGACTTTTGAATATAGTGGCTTTTCCCCCCATAACCTCCCTCCCACCTGCAACCATCCCATCTCCCACTCTGTCCCATCCCATTCTTCATCACCATTCATTTTCAATTATCTTTATACACAGTAATAACTTAGTATATACTAAGTAAAGATTTCAACAGACTGCACCCACAAAGACACACAAAGTATAGAGTACTGTTTGAGTAGTAGTTTTACCATTAATTTGCATAGTAAAACACATTAAGGACAGAGATCCTACATGGGGAGCAGGTGCACAGTGACTCCTGTTGTTGATTTAACAATTGACACGAAGAATACAGATTAAGAGTGTGTCAGATGAGCCAAATTGCCTGAGTGAAACTTGAGTTAGACTGCATCCACACAGCAGCATCCACAAGAAGAGAATGTATTAACAAACTTTATAATCATGTGTCTACTTCTTGCTGAGTAGTGGCGATGTTAGGGAGAGGCTTATAAAAACAATAGCAGAAAGAAAATGTTGGGCATTTCAATATAAAACATTTTATGTGATTGTGTTTTCTGTGTCTCCTAGCTTGATGAATGGGGAAGTAAGTATAAAAAGAAATTTTATTTGAGAATTAAATATGACCTGCAGTATAATTTTCTAAAAAATATCATGAAATATGTTTTTCTTTTTGCCAATCCTGAGAACTATGAAAGGAATTTTATCTTTAGCAATTCCTTGAATAATTAGGAAAGCTTTTATAATTATGATATGAGATAATACCAGCCTATGTGCAGACAAGATGACATGAAATACCTTGACATCAGTTGCAGAAGCATCACATAATTCCATTAGGAGCATTTAGATTGCCATAGCACCATCTGGATATCTCTTTGTTAAGAAGTCCTTTTTTCACAGATTAATGTACTTTATTCATGGATGAAGATTTAGTTGATGAAAACAATGGTATAGTAACTTTCAGTTTATTCCTTTATCTTACAGAAAACATCAATACTTCTTTCTTCAATGCATCATGGAGAGACTTTTAAACTTAATCTTAGGCTTTTAAATTTCTAACACTGAATAGCTATTTATGCATAGCACAATTTCACTTTTTCTTTCTAAAATGAATGTTTCTCTCCAACCATGGTAGGGAGAAAAATCGGATTTTAGCATGAAAAGCACAGAAACAAAAGTTCTATCTCCCAATAAAAAGGCTGTCTGAAGTGAATGATATTAATCAGAAGGTTCATCTACAAAGAAGCATTCAATTAAAGGAAACCAAGCAGCTTCTGTGAGTATAGAGTGATATCCCTTTCAAATCTGGGCTCCCAATCTAGTACCTTTAAATGGTTATTTGCATTTTAATTACTTGAAAAACAGTAGGATATTAGTGAAATTCCTCAGAAGGCAAATAGTCAAAAGACTTCATTTAAGGTCTGTAGTTAGTTATTCTCATTGTAGTGCCACATAGACCTTTTTTGTAATAGGATGCTTGTAGAAAGCAGCCTCTATTTGTAATTCTATGGCACGTTGCAGTGCTGTTAACAGTGTGTTTACCACGGCTTAAGGGTGCTTGAGACAAAGACTATGGTCTCCTTTCTTTATAGTGGCACAAAGGATTACATCTACACAAGAATGTAAATAGTATCCATAACCCCATGAATTAACAATTCTCTATATTTCTTCCGATCTTGACAATTTATGTCAATCATAAAATGAGCAATGTTTTCATCAGTTGAATAAAATTTCTCTTTTAGTATCCAAGTTATTGTCAAGGACTCTTTTAGAGCAATAATTTAACATAGAAATGTATTCTATAACCTCTCTAGTACCTACAAAAAATGGAGTAATATTTTCAAGTTCTGTTTATACACACACACACACACACACATGCACATACAAACACTTTTGAGCCCACGTGCACAAGTGTCTTAAATGTCAACTGGAGCAGCTAACATCTGGAAACACTTTACTTCCACTATAAAAATCAATATGATACTTAGGAAAAATACTGCAGAAAATACTTATTTTGTAGATTGCTATCATAAATACCAAATTGGGTAAGAAAGAGAAGTCTGTAAAATATTAGTTACTTGCATAAATAAAGTGTGAAGAAGTTTTTGTGTGATACACTTTATTGTTTTAATAAATTTTCTTATGCAGTGTCCCATTGCCCTTCTTATTTGCTGAGCATCATCAGATTGCTGTGATGAATAATTTATTGACATTTCCTTTCCTCTTTCGATAAGGAAAGAAAGTATCAAATGCAATAAGACATTTGGACAGCAGTAACAACAGGCAGTCATGCATAATATCCTTTCTCTTCAGATTCAGAAATCACATTTATAGGTTTAAAAGTTTGTAGTCGCAGATATTTACATGTTCATCTATATGTATTTGTTTCCATATCCATTGAGAAAACTGACACAACTTAAACATAAAATTCAACAACATGGAAAAAGAGCAAAGTAATTAGATTTTCCCTTCTCGTGTTCCATAGTAAACTACAAGTCTCATTGCCTTTGTACTGAAATGCTATAAACTGCTTATAAGAATTAATAGTTAATAACATTGACTACTTGCTGTATGGCAGAGGGTGATGCAAATACTTATTGTGTGTTAGCTAATTTCTTCCTTATGACCATGCAATAATATAGGTACTGTTATTATATTCCCATTTTATAAATGAGCAAATTGAGGCAAAGAAAGCTTACAAAATTATTCCAAAATTGCCGAAGTGATTTTTTGCATTGTGCATTTGAACCCATATAATATGTGTCATATCCAGTTTCTTTTAACTATTTTATGTTACTTTTTGGTTGGATGAATGCTTGAAAGATAAAATATTTTGGATCAAGGGGCAGCTGGTTTAGCCTCCACTTCGGATATCAATATTCCATGTCAGAGTACAGGTTGGAGACCCAGCAATTCTGTTTCTGATCCAGGTTCTTATTAATGCATTCTGGGAGGCAGCAAATGAAGGTTCAAATTATTAGGACCCTGCCACCCATGTGGGATACCTGGACGGGGTCCCTGTCTCCTGGTTTGGCCTGGCCCAGCCATGGCTGTTAGACATTTAGGAAGTGATTCAGTGGATAGAAAGTCTGTCTATCTGTCTGTCTGTCTCTCTCTCTGCCTTTCAAGTATATGAAAATAAATAAGTAAATATTTTTAAAAGAAAATCTAATGTATTTCCTGAAAGTACATGATATTTAGGACCTCTTTTCTCCAATTTTGAGTTGCTTATTTATTAAGTGTCTATGTTTTAGTACTAAAACCCACAAATAGTCTTCAGGTTACTTGAAAGCACGTGTCATCTCCTCTAGTTGTAGTTTTGGGATGCCCCCAAATAGAAAATATAACACCATATAGAGAGTAGGTTCTCAAGGAATGACCTATTATTATATAATGTTGGACCGACCTCATCTTCACCACTTCATCTGACATATTTTGTTTCATAATGTTCAGTATTAGAAAAAGATGTATTAGCTTTAGATTTTTCAGCTTCATTGCTGCAAGGGTAAAAGCCCTCCATAATATCCCTGAAAATGCATCGTCTACTCTCAGCAGGAACTTCTTTATTGACAGGGGGACATGGATTTCTGCCCAAGTGTTACATAAAGTGCATTAAAAAGAAAGACTCCTTAGGATGCTCCTTTGCTTTCAGACCCATCCCTTGTCCCTCCCTTGCTCTGCTCTGCACATCAGGAGCTGAGCCTCCAACTGCACTGACTGTGGTTTGGGCTTGCTACCTAGGACACACTGGTAGGAGACTGAGGAAAAGAAAACCTGGTGATTTGGGGTAACATACACTGGAATTGGCCCTCCCTATGCTTGTAGATCACCACATCTGAGATCTGTTGACATTCATTTCTCCCTGTACCCCAACTGCCCCAAGAGTGTTCATATCTACTCTTGCTTATCTCTGCATTGTTGCATCATCACTTATTTGGCATTCTGTCTCTTCTATCCAATATGCTGTTAGTTGTCTCCACTAATTTTCTTTTGTTTAAAACACAGTGGTTTTATTTTCTTTGCTAGATACATAGCAGTTTGTAACTAAGCAAAGTTTGCATCATGTGGATGTGGTTCTGTTATCATTCCTGGTTTTCAATATTTTTTGTTTTATATTGCTATTTGTTCAGCACCAACAATAGAGCTTCATTCTTCTGTAGTAGGAAATATGTGTTTACAGTCCCTTAACCTCCTTTTCCCCCATTGCTTACATCCACTGTTTCACCAACAAATGTATGTTCTAAGCAGAAAAATAAAAGACAAAACTAGTCCATGAGAGTTTTGTAGTTCTAATTTGTTAACCATAAGTATGTTTTTGCTGGCTACGAAAGACTCACAAAAATTATGCTTTCAGGTCAACTACTTCTTATAAAAACATGTCCCACACAGGGGATGCTTTATCTCCTTGGTTATTCTGGGATTGTCATCTATGGAAAAGTAAAGATCTACATCTAAAAATCTGATGTGCCCAACTGGAAAGCAGCAAAGAGCAATTCCTTTACCTTTCCAAAGCAGTGACCACGAATGCCACAGACTGTGCTGTCAACTATCAGTATGCCAGGAGAGAAATGTCCAAGTTCTGTATACTCTAAGCTTTGCATAATTACAATGCAAAACCTGGTTTCTAGTGTATTCCTTCAGGACCCACAAAATGCTTGCTCAAATAATTTCTGACACAGAAAAATTTAAATGTAGAGGTTCTATTTTCCCAACTGGAAAAAATGTACTGTGCTGTCATTACTGATGGAACAAGGACATAAGCCTTAGATCCTGTATTGTTCCCTAGCCCATCCATGCATTATTCCCTAGGTTTGGAAGCCAGTGGGCCAAACCTGAAGAACCAGCGTTGAGAAGCTCATCTCCATCTACTGACTCCCCACCTAACCCCTAGCCCAACTAAGATATAAAAGGGCCCAGCCTGCTGGGGTTGAGGCCTCTGCCAAGTGTCCAGTCTGTGAGCATGATGGCAGTTGGTCAACCTCTGTGAGTTTATTTTCTCTGAATAAATTTGGTCTGGCTGTTAATTTGTATTCTGCCTCTTCTCTGTTCTACGCCTCTTTTCCTAACATTTTGGTGCCCTGTGTAAAGAGGCACCAAACTTCACTCTTTTCTTAAAAATCACCCCTTCCTCCCTTACTGCCATTAGAGGATTCTGAATGGTAAAGGAGGCTTTGTGGTGGATGCTGTCCTTGATGTTTCTTTCCTGGAAATAGTTAACGTATCTTAATTCAATAGTCAAAGATATTTCTGAAAACATGTTTTATGCACTATTCTAGGTATTACTGGGTCTAAAAATTGATACACAACAAATTCCCTATGGTCAAAGACAAAACTAAAATACCTATGGGGGATTGTTGTTGCAGATCATTGAGCCATTTCTTGAGACACTGGCATCCCATACTTGAGTACCTGATTTGAGTCCCAGCATCTCCACACTTCTTTTTTATTTTTTTATTTTTATTTTTTGACAGGCAGAGTGGACAGTGAGAGAGAGAGACAGAGAGAAAGGTCTTTCTTTGCTGTTGGTTCACCCTTCAATGACCGCTGCAGCCGGCGCGCTGTGGCCGGCGCACTGCGCTGATCTGAAGGCAGGAACCAGGTGCTTCTCCTGGTCTCCCATGGGGTGCAGGGCCCAAGCACTTGGGCCATCCTCCACTGTACTCCCTGGCCACAGCAGAGAGCTGGCCTGGAAGAGGGGCAACCGGGACAGAATCCGGCGCCCGACCGGGACTAGAACCCGGTGTGCCAGCGCCACAGGCAGAAGATTAGCCTATTGAGTCACGGCACCAGCCTTCTCCACACTTCTGATCCAGGTTCCTGCTGATATGCCTGTAAGGCAGTAAGTTATGTGCCCTGAATTGTAGTTCCTGTCACCCACGTGAGTGACCTGGACTCAATTTCTAGCCCCTGGCTCTGTCTCTCTATCTCTTTCTCTGTCTCTGTTTGTCTATCTTTTTTGTGTGTGTGTGTGTGTGTGTTCTCCTCTTCTGTGCCACTCTGCTTTTCAAATACATGAATAAAACTTTAAAATAATAAAATAAAATTCATATGTACTTAGTTATTCGGTTATAATATATATTAGGTTATATTTAGAAAAATTATTGTAAAACCAGTAAGTATTTATCAAGCACTTTCCTTTTTGGATCATACTGATTTGACTTCATTAAGCTTGATGATAGAAATGACACTTGAATCAGTCATAACGAGTGGATCAGCTATGCATAAATAATGGACTTGAATGGACATTGCAGGTAGATCTCAAGTAAGAATAAGAAATGAAAATCCACTGTCAAAGTGGAGTGTGTATTTATTTCACAGCTGAGTTATTCACACTTTCCCAAAGGTTTATTATTATTACTTTTTTTAAGTACTAAAAATATATCATTGGTACATATAGAAAAAAAATACAAAAATGTACCATTTAAGCAATACATATAATCAGGATCATTTTGTTTGATAATTCCATAAGAATTCTTTCTATTTTCTTTATTGAATAATATATCAGAATGAATTCATATATGATTTTTTTACTTTGGAACATAAAAAATTATATCATTTCTGTTGTTAAAATAATTTCAGTTTTGAGCATTGGTAGCCTTTTTGAGTTGGTTCCTGTTTTCTTTGACATAAGCATAATCCTTTTGCTATGTGAATACTTCCTTTCTTCCTATACTATTGAAAGATGAGGGCTCATCTTGTGTGTGTCCTGCCATGTTCCTAGATTCTGCTGTTTCTCAAAGATCTTTATTTAAATTTACTGGGGAATATTAATCAAAAGCCAAGATTGGGGGGCTCCAAGATGGCAGAATAGGGAGGAAGCTCACTGATAGTCCAGGAAAAGATAGTTTAATAAAAGTGGGGATAGTGTAGTCTCAGGGAAGAGTTAAGGAAAAAAAACTGCAGAGGAAACTCTTCCAGAATTAGAGGGACACGGTAGATCTACATGGAGGACATGAGCACCCACGGATTGGGACCCCAGCTGCCAAGATTCTTCTCCTCCATACCAGTGCTGGAAAGAGAGGTGATGCGAAACCACACTATCATGAGACACTGGCGGAAAAGCAGCAGGAATAGCCTAGAGGAAACCAGGCTTGAAGCCCCATGGGGGAAAGTATACCAGCCTAACTAGAGGAGAGAAAAAAATAAAAGGGATGGTACGGAAATGATTCTCTCCCTCGATACACCTTATAAAGGCATGCAAGACAATAGAGCTGGTGCCATTTTGGACATATGTAACACCTGTGCCAGCTCAGGACTGTGCCCACCCTCAGCCAGGCAGAAAAGCCTGACTCTGGTGGGGAGAAATAACAGGAGACTAAGACCTAGTGAATGTGTGGAGCATATGAGCGGGGACTGTGGAAAACAAAAAAAAAAAACAACTGAGGGTGTGTGGGAGAACTCACGATGTGACTGAGATGTGAGTAGTCTCGGTGGGAGAGGCCGCAAACTTTGGTGGTCTTGGCTACCTGGTGAGAGACATTGCAGGGGAATCTGAGCTTACACTGAGGACTACACAGATCCTTTGTGTGGTCCTTGGGACAGAGCAGATGAATATTATACTACTGGGGCTAGTGTTCAGGCACTGATTGCCATTAAGGAGAAGAGCTCAGCTGAGTGGAATTACTTCCTTTCTGAATAAAAAAAAGAGAGAGAGAGAGAGAGAGAGAGAGAGAGAGAAAGAGAAGATTTACCATGCCAAATCTCGGTGTGTCACCTTTGGCACACCCTTAACCCTGAAGAACTGAACAGAGCTCTCTGGCCACACCCACCACAAGCCTCTAGAAATTCACCAAAAGCAGATAGTCCACTTAATTGTTACAGTATAAGGAGAAAAGCCATCACAGCAAAGAAAAAAAAAAGAAGAAGAAACCAAAGAATATCTCCACAATGCCAAACAACTAATGCAAAAACTGAGGAAACAAAACAAGGAAGATATTATGACATAGAACCCCCAATAAACATGACCAAAAGAGAGCCTCACCACAACACATTGTAATCAAACTCACCACAGTGAAACATAAAGAAAAGATCCCAAAATGTGCAAGAGAGAATTGTCAGATTTGTCTGAGAGGATCTCCAATTAGACTCACAGCAGACTTCTCACCAGAAACCCTACAGGCTAGGAGGGAATGGCGAGATATAGCCCAGGTACTAAGAGAGAAAAACTGCCAGCCCAGAATATTATATCCTGCAAAGCTCTCATTTGTAAATGAAGGTGAAATAAAGACCTTCCATAGCAAACAGAAATTGAAATAATTTGTCACCACATGTCCAGCCTGGCAAAAGATGTTTAAGATATGTTACACACAGAAACACAGAAACACGGCCATCAATACAAAAGAAGGTAAAGGAAGAAAATCTCTCAGTAAAAGATCACAGTAAGTTCAAAGCATATTTGAGAAATATCTTTGGAAAAATGGTAGGGAAAAGTCACTACTAATCAATAGTCACACTGAATGTTAATGGCCTCAACTCTCCAGTTAAAAGACACAGACTGGCTGAATGGATTAAGGAACAAAACCCATCTATTTGCTGTTTATAAGAAACATCTTTCCAACAAAGATGCATGCAGACTAAAAGTGAAAGATTGGAAAAAGATATTCCATGACAACAGAAATGAAAAGAGAGTGGACATAGCCATCTTAATATCAGACAAAATAAACTTTAACACAAAAACTGTTAAGAGAGACAAAGTGAGGTACTATATAATGATTAAGGGATCAATTCAATGGGAAGATGTAACTATTATAAACGTATATGTACCTAATTACAGGGCACTGGTTTATTTAAAAGATATGTTACAGAACTTAAAGGGAGACTTAGACTACAGTACAATAGTATTGGGGGACTTCAATACTCCACTTTCAGCAATAGATAGATCAACCAGACAGAAGATCAACAAGGATACAGTGGATTTAAACTACACTATAGCCCAAATGGATCTAACGGATACCTACAGAACTTTTCATACTATACTTAAAGAATACACATTCTTCTCAGCAGTATATGGAACCTGCTCCAGGATTGACCACATACTAGGCGATAAAGCAAGTCAGCAAATTCAAAAGAATTGGAATCATGTCATGCAGCTTCTCAGACTACAGTGGAATGAAGGTGGAAATTAGCAACTCAGGAATCCCTAGAGTATATGCAAACACACGGAGACTGAACTACATGCTCCTGAATGAACACTGGGTCATAGAAGGAATCAAAAGAGAAATCAAAAACTTTCTGAAAGTAAATGAGGATAACAACACAACATATCAAAACTTATGGGATACAGCAAAAGCAGTTTTAAGAGGAAAGTTTATAGCAATAGGTGCCTACTTTAAGAAATTGGAAAGGCACCAAATAAATGACATTTTAATGGATCTCAAGGATCTAGAAAAACTGCAGCAAACCAGACCCAAATCTAGTAGGAGAAGAGAAATAATTAAAATTAGAGAAGAAATCAACAGGATTGAATCCAAGAAACCTTACAAAAGATCAGCCAAACGAAGAGCTGTTTTTTTGAAAAAATAAACAAAAATGACACCCCATTGGCCCAACTAATTAAAAGAAGAAAAGACCCAAATCAATAAAATCAGAGATGAAAAAGGAAATGTAATGACACCACAGAAATAGAAAGAATCATCAGAAATTACTACAAGGACTTGTATGCCAGCAAACAGGGAAACCTCTCAGAAATGGATAGATTCCTGGACACATGCAACCTACCTAAATTGAACCAGGAAGACATAGAAAACCTAAACAGACCCATAACTTGAGACAGAAATTGAATCAGTAATGAATGCCCTCCCAACAATGAAAAGCCCAGGACCAGATGGATTCACTGCTGAATTCTCCCAGACATTTAAAGAACTAACTCCAATTCTTCTCAAACTATTCAGAACAATCGAAGAAGAGGGAATCCTCCCAAATTCTTTCTATGAAGCCAGCATCACCTTAATTCCTAAGCCAGAAAAAGATGCAGCAGAGAAAGGGAATTACAGACCAATATCCCTGATGAACATAGATGCAAAAATCCTCAATAAAATTCTCGCCAATAGAATGCAACAACACATCAGAAAGATCATCCACCCAGACCAAGTGGGATTTATCCCTGGAATGCAGGGATGGTTTAATGTGTGCAAATCAATCAATGTGATACACCACATTAATAAAGTACAGAAGAAAAACCATATGATTATCTCAATAGATGCAGATAAAGCATTTGATAAAATACAACACCAACACCCTTTCATGATGAAAGCTCTAAGCAAATTGGGTATAGATGGAACATTCCTCAATACAATCAAAGCAATTTATGGAAAACCCACGGCCAGCATCCTATTGAATGGGGAAAAGTTGGAAGCATTTCCACTGAGATCTGGTACCAGACAGGGATGCCCACTCTCACCACTGCTATTCAATATAGTTCTGGAAGTTTTAGCCAAAGCTATTGGGCAAGAGAAAGAAATTAAAGGCATACAAAATGGGAAGGAAGAAGTCAAACAATCCCTCTTTGCAGATGATATGATTCTTTATTTAGGCGATCCAAAGAACTTTACAAAGATACTATTGGAACCCATAGAAGAGTTGGGAAAAGTTGCAGGATATAAAATCAATGCACAAAAATCAACAGCCTTTGTATACACAGGCAATGCCATGGCAGAGAAAGAACTTCTAAGATCAAGCTCATTCACAATAGCTACAAAAACAATCAAATACCTTGGAATAAACTTAACCAAGGACATTAAAGATCTCTACAATGAGAATTACAAAATCTTAAGGAAAGAAATAGAAGAGAATACCAAAAAATGGAAAAATCTTCCATGCTCATGGATTGGAAGAATCAATATCATCAAAATGTCCATTCTCTCACAAGCCATTTCCAGATTCAATGTGATACCAATCAAAATACCAAAGACATTCTTCTCAGATCTGGAAAAAATGATCTGAATTTCATATGGAGGCGTAGGAGACCTCGGATAGCTAAAGTAATCTTGTACAACAAAAACAAAGCCTGAGGCATCACAATACCAGACTTCAGGACATACTACAAATCTAGCATGGTACTGGTAAAGAAACAGGTGGATAGACGAATGCAAAAGAATAGAAACACCAGAAATCAATCCAAACATCTACAGCCAACTTATATTTGACCACGGATCTAAAAGCAATTCCTGAAGTAAGGACAGTCTATTCAATAAATGTTGCGGGGAAAACTGGATTTCCAATACAGAAACATGAAGCAAGACCCCTACCTTATACCTTACACAAAAATCTACTCAACATGGATTAAAGATCTAATTCTATGACCTGATACCATCAATTATCAGAGAACATCGGAGAAACCCTAAAAGATATAGGTACTGGCAAAGACTTCTTGGAAAAGACCCCAGAGGCATAGGCAGTCAAAGCCAAAATTAACTATTGGAATTACATCAAATTGAGAAGTTTCTTTACTGCAAAAGAAACAGTCAGGAAAGTGAAAAGGCAACCAACAGAAAGGGAAAAAATATTTGCAAAGTATGCAACTGATAAAGGATTAATGACCAGAATCTACAAAGAGATCAAGAAACTCCACAAAAACAAAACAACCAACCCGCTTAAGAGATGGGCCAAGGACCTCAATAGATACTCTTAAAAAGAGGAAATCCAAATGGCCAATGGACACATGAAAAAATGTTCAGGATTACTAGCCATCAGGGAAATGCAAATCAAAACCTCAATGAGGTTTCACCTCACCCTGGTTAGAATGGCTCACATACAGAAATCTACCAACAACAGATGTTGGCAAGGATGTGGGGAAAAAAGGACACAAACCCACTGTTGGTGGGAATGCAAACTGGTAAATCCACTAGGAAAACAGTTTTGAAATTGCTCAGAAACCTGAATATAGCCCTATCATACAACCCAGCTATCACACTCCTTGGAAATTATCCAAAGAAAATTAAATTGGCAAATAAAAGTGCTGCCTGCACATTAATGTTTATTGCAGCTCAATTCACAATAGCTAAGACCTGGAATCAACATAAATGCCCATCAACAGTAGACTGGATAAAAGAAAGTATGGGACATGTACTCTATAGAATACTATACAGCAGTCAAAAACAATGAAATCCGGTCATTTGCAACAAAATGGAGGAATGGAAAACATCATGCTGAATGAATTGAGCCAGTCCCAAAGGGACAAATATCGTATGTTCTTCCTGATTGGCGACAACTAACTGAGCACCAAAGGGGAAACCTGTTGAAGTGAAATGGACACTATGAGAAACAATGTCTTGATCAGCCCTTGTCCTGACTGTGGAACAACTTACCATTTTATTCCTTTTAGTATTTTTTGTTCTCTTAATACCATTGCTTGAACTCTGTTATTAACACACAATTATTCTTAGGTGTTTAAATTTAACTGAAAAGTGATTCCTGTTAAATATAAGAGTGTGGATAAGAGAGGGAAGAGATGTACAGTTCAGCACATGCTCACTTAGACTTACCCCCTAATGGTAGAGCTAGAAACGTGCCAGGGTATTCTAATTCAATCCCATCAAGGTGGCATGTACCAATGCCATCTTACTTGTTAAAGTGATCAGTTTAAGTTCATAATTGATCAAAAAGATAGGCCTAAGTGTCAAAAGGACTACATAAATAAGACCAGTGTCTGCAAATAATAATTGATAGAGTTAAAAAGGAGAGAATGATCCTACATGGGAAGCAGGATACACAGCAGACTCATAGAATGGCAAATGCCCTTTGATTCTGGCCTCAGAGTCAGCCCTTAAGGCATTAGAATATGGATAAAAAGCCCATGAGAGTACTTCAGTCATGGAAAGCCAAGACACCGTGGCAAAAAAGAAAATGACATAAATGAAAGTTCTCTGTGAGTGAGATCCCAGCGGACAACAGGCCATCAAAAAGGAGGTACCTTTCTCTGAAGGGAGGAAGGAACTTCCACTTCTATGGCCTTGTCTAAACAAGATCGGAGTTGGTGAACTCAAAAGGCTTCCATAGACTTGGCAGCTCATGACAAGAGCCTCGGGTGATTACTGACGTCATAAATGAGACTGTCAATTGTTAAATCAACAACTGGAGTCACTGTATACCTGCTTCCCATGTAGGACCTCTGCCCTTAATGTGTTGTACTATGAGAATTAATGGTAAAACTACTACTCAAACAGTACTCTGTACTTTGTGTGTCTTTGTGGGTGCAGTCTGTTGAAATTTTTACTGGTATATACTAAGTTGATCTTCTGTGTATAAAGATAATTGAAAATGAATCTTGATGAAGAATGGGATGGGAGATGGGATGTTTGCGGGTGGGAGGGAGGTTAAGTGTGGAAAAGCCGCTATATTCAAGTTGTACTTTGGAAATTTATATTTATTAAATAAAAGTTGAAAAAAAAAAAGCCAAGATGTGGATTTTGGGTATGTGTAGTGTTTCCCATTCCTCCCACTCCTTTCTCTTCCTTTGTCCAGCTAGGAACAGAGGGTGCCTTGATCACTTTGTTTTTATTTATTTATTTTTTAAAGATTTTATTTATTTATTTGAGAGAGTTACAGACAGTGAGAGGGAGAGACAGAGAGAGAGAGGTCCTTCATCTGCTGGTTCATTCCCCAAATTGCTGCAACAGCTGGAGCTGCTCTGATCCGAAGCTGGTAGCCAGGAGCCTGGAGCTTCTGCCAGGTCTCCCATGTGGGTTCAGGGGCCCAAGGACCTGGGCCATCCTTTACTGCTTTCCCAGGCCATAGCAGAGAGCTGGATCAGAAGAGGAGCAGCTGGGACTAGAACTGGTGCCCCTATGGGATGAAGGTACTGCAGGAGGTGGATTAACCCACTGCACCACAGCACAAGCCCTCTCCTTGATAACTTTGAAATCTAGCAAGATGCACTTTTCCCCAGCAGGCTTGGATCCAAGACAGAAACTGGAAGACACTAAGGAAAATTTCAAGGCATTTAAAGTTGCTTAATCTGTTTTCTGAAACTCTGAAAGTTCAAATTTGTCGTTAAACATGTACAAATTAGTCCAAGCCTGAGTCAGATTTTTTTTTTTTTTTTTGACAAGCAGAGTGGACAGTGAGAGAAAGAGACAGAGAGAAAGGTCTTCCTTTACCATTGCTTCACCCCCCAACGGCCGCTGCGGCCAGTGAACTGCGGCCAGTGCGCTGCGGCCGGTGCATCATGCTGATTCGAGGCCAGGAGCCAGGTGCTTCTCCTGGTCTCCCATGCGGGTGCAGGGCCCAAGCACTTGGGCCATCCTCCATTGCACTCCCGGGCCACAGCAGAAAGCTGGCCTGGAAGAGGGGCAACCGGGACAGAATCCGGCGCCCCGACCGGGACTAGAACCCGGTGTGCCGGCGCTGCAAGGTGGAGGATTAGCTTATTGAGCCGCGGCGCTGGCCCTGAGTCAGATTTCTTAAACTCTTATGTAAACTCCATTACTGGAATCCCTCATTAAGGATAAACTTGGGTAGAACATCTTTCTGGTTGTATATCTCAGGGACAGCATTTTGTAAGTTCCTGTGATAAATGTTCTGAACTGCTCACTCTGGCCTTTAATGCCTCTTTATTTGGAGTCCCAATATGCTCTTCATACAGATTGAGGCAATCACTGGTTGGAGTTTCCCCTGCTACTATCTTTGCAGTGACTCCAGCTATGGTTTAGGCTGAACAAAACAGCATACCTGTTGCTTCAGGGATTTCATTCCTTCTAAGAACTCTCAGCAGTCAGAATAGATGATGTATTTTTGTATACTAACTCATGTCTCTATACATATCTATATTTATTTCTGTATCTATCCATCTATATACATGTTAAGCTAAATGTCAGGTTGTGATTATGGTTCTTTAATCTGATAGTTACCTGTAATGTCACTCTCCAACAACCAGACACCTGCCTCCTATCACCTGCCATCCACTTACTTGTTTCTTGAACCTCAGCATACATGTATAATAATTTCAGAGTTAGTGACCTGTACTCCTATAAGAAATCATTTTATATTATAGAGTATGGTATTTATGTGCAATTGTTTTTGTGTATTGACTTGTGTATTGACTGAAACATTTTCTTGGGGCCAGAGTTATGGTGTAGCAGGTAGTCACTGCCTGTGATGATAGATTCCCATATGGGCACTAGTTCAAGTCCTAGTTTCTAATACCTTGGGGAAAGCAGTAGAGGATGGCTCAAATATTTGGGCCCCTGTCACCCACATGGGAGATAGCTCCTGGAAGAAGCTCCTGGCTCTTGGCTTTGGCCTTTCACAGCCCTGGATGTTGTGGTTATCTGAGGAGTAAGTTAGTAGATGGAAGATCTTTCTCTCTCTGTCTTTTCCTTTTTCTCTGTAATTCTTTCAAATATCTCTGTCTGTCCTTCCCTCTAACTCTGACTTTCATATAAAATAAATAAAAGCTTTAAAAACATCTTCTTGTAAAGTTTGTTTGTTTTGTACTGTATATAAATTTTATACTTTTTTTAAAGATTTATTTATTTATTTGAGAGGCAGAGTTATAGACAAAGAGAGGGAGACACAGACAGTGAGGTCCTCCATCTGCTTGTTCATTCCCCAAATGGCCACAATGGCCGGCACTTGGCCGATCTAAGCTTTTTCTGGGTTTCCCACATGGGTGCAGGGGCCCAAGCACATGGGCCATCCTCCACTGCTTTCCCAGGCCATTACCAGGGAGCTGGATCAGAAGTGGAACAGCTGTGACTCGAATCTACACCCATGTGGGATGCCGGCATTCTAGGTGGAGGCTTAACCTACTGTTCCATGGTGCTGGCCCTTAAAACTTATAATTTTTAATGAACAGTTCCATAAGTTAAATACTTATCACTGCAGTACCAGTTATAATGGTTCTTTAACCCTAAAATATTTCTGTATGTTTGAGTTGTATTGACCTTACTTGTTACAATCATTGTCACGAAAAATGAAAATTAATGTTTTGATGGGTACAAATATTTTTCTTTCTAATGCCACTAAGATTCCACTCCCTAGCTCTCCATTGTCTATAAAAATGAGTACACTTTTATGAGCTATAGGAATTTTTTACAAGTAAGATATTTTTAATAATTTATGTATTTTTTGAAAGGCAGAAAGAGATAAAGGAAGAGAGAGAGGGAGGGAGATCTCCATTCTCTGATTCAGTCCGCACACGTCTGCAACGGTCTGTACTGGATCAAAGCAAAGTCAAAGTTGGGAGCTTAGAATTCAATCCAGGTCTCCCACATGGGTAGCAGCAACCCAATTACTTGAGCCATTGTCTACTGCCTCCCAGGGTCCACCCATTAGCCGTAGACTGGATCAGAAATGAAGCCTGGACTGAAACACAGGTACTTTGATATTGAAAACAAGCATTCCAATTGGTGTTCTAGACAGAAAGCCAAATGCCCACCCCATAAGATCTTTTATGATTCATTTTTCTTGCTCATTTAGGATAATTTAGTTTTTGCCATTCTGAATGACTCATGTTTTTTGAATAGGGAAGTTAGTCACTCCTCTCTCAGTATTCACACAGCACCTGAAAGATACATTTAGTCCAGAATTTTCAGCATCGAATCTAACAATTTATTTACATTTCTCTCTCCCTAACTTGAGAATGAATTCCTCCTCAGCAGATGTCTGACACTATTCACTCTGTATCTCTAGTACTATGGACATGTGCAGGTGTCAAGTAAGACCTTGGTCATTGTAGCCACTCAATGCTGAAAGCTGGTGGAAGGAAATTCAAGACAAAGGTTAAGATAAGGTTTTGGTCTTCATGTCTATTAAGGACAAACTCTCTGTCAATGCAATTCAGTAAGGCAAGTGAATGAACATTCATTACAATTCTGTTGTGATCTTATAATTGTGAGAATACGAAAAAAGAGAGTGCAATGTGTTAGTCCTTCATACACAGTATTATTACTTTTTGCCTCTTAAAAAGAAAAGTCATACAGACTATGTCAGGGTTTGATAATAGGTGCTTATTAAGATATATGAAAATAGAGATGATTTTATTTTTGGGAGATAGTACCTGGATAAAAGAATGTTTCGATTTTTAAGTTTGATGAAATTTTATTTCCCTGAATAAGATAAAGAAACTGAGCCAATTAGAATTAATTATATTCAGTTAGAATACAATGAGGGAAGAAAATAATGAAATAAAAAAAAGTTTCTCAGCTCTTCTGTAACAACCTTAGAGAGGAGAGTCAGGGAGAACAAGGCCCACTTATATAGATGGGAACTGGTCAGGGTTTGTTTGGTTCCAGGCTGTGGTTGTTGCAACTGACTTAATTCTCATCCTGTTGGAATGACACTGGTGTCTGTATGTATTATTCTAACCAACCTCCTATCTGACCCCTTCTCTCCAAATATGGAACCAGTCGCATATATCTCAACTGAGAAGGTTCTTGGAGACTGATTAACATTGTTCTATGTTCACAAAGATAATAGACTTTAAATATGTGAATGACCAGAATGAATGACGAATCTGTTAATAAAAAATACCTATAGTCCTGTAGAATTGAAATAGCTTGCTTTTAAATATGAGTCGCTTAGAGACACCATTTGAATAAAAGGCACACATGAGATATCAAACAAATACTCATGGGAAAGATCATGTTTAGACCAGGGTATTCAGCATGCTTTTTACAAAACAAGTCAATTTTAAACTGAGTCTACTAGAGTGAATTTGATTACAACAAATAAAAAAGGAATTTTTTTCTAGCAGGGGGAAACTGAAGAGATGTGATCATGCAAGTATTTGTGTTGGGTCAGTGCTATAGGCTAGTTTAGGTGTAGTAAGCGGATCTGTAAAAAAGAATGCATCCAAACACTTAAAATATCATTGGAAAGTATAAGCAGTATAGAGTTGAAAATATAACTTGAAAATAGTGGGAAGAGCCAGCGCCGTGGCTCAATAGGCTAATCCTCCACCTTGCGGCGCCGGCACACCGGGTTCTAGTCCCGGTCGGGCGCCGGATTCTGTCCCGGTTGCCCCTCTTCCAGGCCAGCTCTCTGCTATGGCCAGGGAGTGCAGTGGAGGATGGCCCAGGTGCTTGGGCCCTGCACCCCATGGGAGACCAGGAAAAGCACCTGGATCCTGGCTCCTGCCATCGGATCAGCGCGGTGCGCCGGCTGCAGCGGCGGCCATTGGAGGGTGAACCAACGGCAAAAAGGAAGACCTTTCTCTCTCTGTCTCTCTCTCTCACTGTCCACTCTGCCTGTCAAAAATAAAAAAAAAAAATAAAAAAAAAAAAAAGAAAATAGTGGGAAGCTACTATGGCACAGCAGGTTAAATTGCTGTGTGAGATGCCCACATCTCATTGCAGAGCGCCTTGGATTGAATCCCACTTCCTCTTCTGATACAACTTCCTGCCAATGTGCAACCTGGGAGGCAGCAAGTGATGTCTCAAGTACTTGGATCACTGCTATAATGGGAGACTGAGATTGAACTCCTGGCTCCTAGCTTCAGCCTGGCCCAGCCCTGGCTGTTGAGGGTATTTGGGGATTGAACTAACAGATGGAAGATCTCCCTCTCTGCCTTCGAAATAATTAAAACTAAATAAACTGTATACATATACATATATATGAATATATACATGTATATACATATATACTTGTAAAATAAAATATATGTATATATACACATATAAACATATATTTACATATGTATAAAATATATATGTATATATACACACGTATTACCATATATAAAAACTTTATATATATATATATATATAAAATGTATAGCCTAATGAGCAAACATACAGACAGATGATGTCTCCCGATCTCATTGACTATGTTACAGACTAAGAAATTGAATGAGGTGCTCTCTGAATGATTGCCTCACTGTCAATCTCTTAGTTTTAAAAGTTTGTCTTGTTTATGGTTTTGTGTTTTTTTTTTTCATTTTCTGAAAGCTTTTATTAAGCAATATTGCAAATATATCTAATTTGGACTTTCTCTCAGGATTCCACACCCACATAACTGTCGACTACTTGTCTCCCCTTGGTTATGATACAAACATGTCCAGAACTACAGTCACTCTTCCACCTGAAACACCCTCTGCTGTAGATGTTCGTCACATCAGGGATCTCCTACCTCGCATCCAGTCTAGAAGTGCTGGCACCACTTTCTCCTCGCTGTCCCTCCCTCACTCACTCTACCAGGATGGAGTCATCTATTCTGCCTTTTTTTTCCCCCCATTTAATGGACCCTTTTTATTTTTTTTTATTTAGTAAATATAAATTTCAAAAGTACAGTTTATGGATTATTTATGGTTTTGACTCTTGTTTTCTTTAAACTGTTGCACCACAGCGCTGGCCCCAACTCTTGTTTTCCTATTTATTGGACATCAGCGTTAGACTAACAAAAATAAAACTACAAAAAAAAAGTGAGGTCAGAAAGCCTTTGTGTGTACTTTGGAAATTTATGTTCATTAAATAAAATAAAATATATAAAAAAAGAAAGCCTTTGTGGGCCAGGTCAGACTGAATCCTATCTGTCTTCTCTCAGTATCTTCTCAAAAACTATACAGGTTGAGAAAGGGTAAGATCTTGCAAATTTGTTAATGTTTACCTCGAAGGTAGTCTCCCCCAAGTCCATGGTTTACAAGAAAATGCTACTTTCTCTAACACCTGCTCAAATGATTTCATTGTTCTTCCATTTGACAGCTTCCCCAGCTGTGGTTTTTATAAAGAAATAAATGTTTCCATCTTTCTGGATATACTCAACACATTTAGATTAACTATTTATTACTAAGGTTATAAAATACGGGAGAAATAAATAAAGCATTCATTCCAGGCTGTAATATGAAAATGATTTTTAAAACATTCACTGCAGCATTTAAATTCTAATAACCACTTTTAAAATTGTACAGTCCTTCGTATGTGGGAGGACTCTGTTTGTTGTATATCAGGGTGCATGTGTGTTGTTGGTTAAAGTCCTGGTAAATATAATTATGAATGCATCAAAGGCAATTAAGCTACGTGATTTTGATTAGGTATATTGTCAAACTGTATTAGCAGTTGGCAGTATGGAGGGAAATCCTCCAACAGCTCAAGGTTTAATTTACAGTACAACATTATTGCTATTCTCAGAAGCTGACAAATCATTTTGAATAAAGCATTATATTTCTTTGCATAAAACTCTTTTTTAGATACAAAATGAGTTTCAACTAACATTGTACACAAAGACTAAGGCTGTCAGGCACATGTGTATGAGTTTTATAATTATTCTCATTATTATTTGCATAAACACAGAACATGCCCACCTAGAGCCATGCCTTCCCATGATCCCAGTACCTTGGCATCATCCTGAAAATCAGTTTGCACCTTTGTAGCACTCTGATTTCCTTTAGGCCATAATAACACCTGTCCTTGGACTAGGCAATTGCATAGCCAGCAGGTGGAAGAACATTTAGCAGAGTGCTTGGCTCAAAATAGGCACTTGATGTCTCTCTGTGTTGGGCTAGTGGGGGACTCAGAAGGTAAACAGACTCTGACCTAGAATTCAAACTCAAAGTAGGTTTCTCATTCTCACCAATGCCAGTTTTCTGACTCTCCGAGGATCTATGATTTGTTCTCTGATGGCCTGACAATAACCAGCTTTTGTACTACTGCCTGCTCCCTGGTAAATCCTCTCCCTGGCTACACTCTGCTCTACAATTTCTTTTGCTCCCTGACGTCATTCAGGCCTTGGAATACAACCTGCTCCCTGCACCACCCAGCTCAGTGAGTACACCCTCTCCACTACAGCCTGGCTGCACTCCTTTCCCTGAGCACTTTTACTTGTGATCGCATTCTGACTGTGACTTTGTTTACTCCCTGATTCCAGACTTCTCCCTAACGATACCTTGCTCCTTAGCACACCTTGCCCTTGATGGCTGACTGACTTCACTCAGGTCCATGACCACAGCCAATTGACTGACTACACACTGCTTCCATAGTATAATCTGCTTCCTAGTGACACTACTCTGTAAGTACGTGCAGCTCCCCAGCTACCTCCTGCTCCTGACTACACCTGGATGCCTTACTACATTATGCTCTCTGCAGCCCCACTCCTGACTAGACCAAGCCACCTGGCTGCACCTGACTTCCTGACTATCCTCTGTTCTGTGATGGCACTCAGCTCCATCATGGAAACTGGCTCCTGCTGTGTGATGATGCCCTGATCCCTGCCTATTCTGTGTCCCTGGCCACGGCCCTCATGCCTGTCCACACCCTGAGCGCAACTGAATCTGCTTTTACTCTGCTCCGTTGTACTCCCCTGGTTCCTGTTCCATGAACACACCCTGCTCCTCACTACAGTCTGCTTCCTTGGCACTCTGTTTCCTGACTGCGTCAACAACATCCCACTGCCTTCCTGGATTTCTCCACCTAGGTGTACATCTTGGCTCCGTTAGCTAACTTGGCCTCCTGTAGTTTCCACAGCACACCCGGCTTCCTAATGGCACTCCGTACTACCTTCAACTTCCTAACTCACCTGCGAACTCCCATCTCTTGTGCTTTTCTGTAACATATGTAATATATATGCAATTTTCACCTTATCCAGAGCAGTGGTGAACAGCAAGAAGTGCTGTTGGATGCTCATATCCCATATCAGAGAGCCTGAGATCACATCTTGCTTTCACTCCTGCTTTAGAATCAGCTTCCTGATAATGCATTTGGGAAGCAGCAGAATGATGGCTCAAGTGCAGACGATGCACATGAGCAATCCACATGGACTTCCTGGCTCCTGGCTCTGGCCTGCCTCAGCCCCTGCTGTTGCGGTCCTATGGGGATTGAACCAGTGGATGGAAGTCATCTCTCTCTCTCTCTCTCTCTCTCTCTCTCTCTCTCTCTCTCTGTCACTATCTGTGTCTTTCTTTCTCTGACTTTCAAAGAAATTAAGCATAAGTAGTGAACATGTAAAAGAAAAAAAAAACCCTCTTAAGAGAGTCATGCGGTGGGTAGGATTTCACCCTAGTTTGCCAGTTCCTGATCTTGAGTAATTTTAAGCCCTGTAAGGGAATTCAGACATCTTCACTCCCAACTTCTGTCATTTTAATTAACAATTAGCATTTCTTTTTAAAATGTGAGTGTATAGATGGGTCAATAATCTATATAGATTTAAGAGAGGAAAAAATGAGATCTTATAATCATCTCATAAAGCATCAGGAAAATAAAATTACACTACAGTTACTTTTCCAATAAATCCCCTTGTTTTTTAGAATAAAATTAACTTCATTTTGGAAGAATTGTTTTCCCTGAAGTCAGTAAAGAATACACTTGAATTATACAGCATTCTGTATGTGAGGCCTTCCTTGCGTGTTCCCACGGACACACATATCCAGAGTCATTTTGAAGCCCCCAAAGGGGCTGCATCAGCCTCACACTGTCCTCATCCCACCCCTCCAGAACACCTGTAATTCCACCGATGCTTTAGATTTCTTTTTTTTCTTTTCTTTCTTTTCTTTTTCTTTCTTTTCTTTTCTTTTTTTTTTTTTGACAGGCAGAGTTAGACAGTGAGAGAGAGAGAGAGAGAAAGGTATTCCTTCCATTGGTTTATTCCCCTAATGGCCACTATGGCTGGCGCTGTGCTAATCCGAAGCCAGGAGCCAGGTGCTTCTTCCTGGTCTCACATGCGGGTGCAGGGACCCATGCACTTGTGCCATCCTCCACTGCCCTCCTGGGCCACAGCAGAGAGCTGGACTGGAAGAGGGGCAACCGGGACTATTACCCAGCGTCCCAACCAGGACTAGAACCTGGGGTGCCGGCGCATCAGGTGGAGGATTAGCCAAGTGAGCCACGGCGCGGACTGATGTTTTGTATTTCAATAATATTTTAGACTCCACAAAAACACCACTAATCCATGAATGTTGCGATTCTTGATGTGAATGTAATTCACATCCCATATAGATAGAAGATTCTCACAAATTGGACACTAACAGAACGTCTGTACACTTGATGTTTGATGGGACATGTGGAAAAAAAACTGAGCAGGGTTTACATCAAATGCATCTTTTCAAAAAACTACTGAATTTAAACTCCAGTTCCATAGGTCCTAGTATAAAATTATAAATAATTTATTCAATTCTCTCAGAGTAATAAGTGGGACTGGAAAGCAACTCTTACACTAAGGCAATACATAAATTTGGTGTTCATATAATGATCTCTATGCTCTCTGGGTAGTTTATAGCTTTGAAATTTTTTTTTTCTTTTTAATTAGATTGGTTCACACATAATCATTATATAGCCTTGGAGAACTGATAGTACTAACTCAAATACAGATGAGAAAAATTGACCCTTAGCAAATTAGGTGGTTGCCACTAGTCCATTGTATTCTTTACTAGTGGAATCATGATTTCTTCTCAAGAAAAATAAGTACCTCTGAGAATCGGTCATCTAAATCGTACCTATTTGCTTTCTAGGGAAGAACATCTGTCAAAGTGCTAGATTTTTGGGCCAAGGGCTCCTCAATCCCAGTTCTTCTAGAGTGACCTAGAAAATTAAGTTTTTCTCCTGAGGGTCAGCTTGGCACAGAAAAACTCTCAATTTGAAAACAAAAACAAAACATTACTTTTTGTTTACTCGTTGATGTTAGAAAGAAATTTACGGGTAAAGCCTGTTATTTGACAATCTGAAAATAAAACTTAGATGCACTGTTTGAAATGCATCTTGGTAGTAGGCATTGGGTGGTTTGGCTCTTGCACATCCCCAGTGCCACGTTGAGCCTCCTCTTTTACCCTCTCTATCCACGGAAGCTGAGAGAGTCTCTGACCCTCAAGTCCTGTATGCTTTCGAGTACCCATTCTAGTTCATTTCTGTCCACTTACTGGAAAACTATCATTCCCTTTTAATGATATTAATGCTTTGTCTCTCGGTGAGAGAGAGAGACAGAGAGAGTTATAGACAGTGAGAGAGAGACAGAGAGAAAGGTCTTCCTTCCGTTGATTCACCCCCCAAATGGCTGCCACGGCTGGTGCTGCACTGATCCGAAGCCAGGAGCCAGGTGCTTCCTCCTGGTCTCCCATGCGGGTGCAGGACCCAAGGACTTGGGCCATCCTCCACTGCCTTCCCAGGCCACAGCAGAGAGCTGGACTGGAAGAGGAGCAACCGGGACAGAATCTGGCACCCCAACCAGGACTAGAACCTGGGGTGCTGGCGCCGCAGATGGAGGATTAGCCTAGTGAGCCACACCGCCAGCCTACAAGTTATTTTCTTAAGAAGAATTTATACTACCTCACACTATATTTAAGGTCAGCATTTCTATGACCACATTGCAGCAGATGTTATGATTATTTTAATGTCAATTTGAAAGCATTTCCCCAATTTCTTCCTTCTTCTATGAATTTCAAAAAGTTCATGTCAATGGAAATAAAAAGTAAGTTTATTTTAGTGCAAACATTTTTGAAATCTCTGCAATTTTTTTTCATAATACACATTTTCCATTAACTTGTTTAAAGTCTTATATAAGCTCTGTGGAATCAGGAAATGTGTTTTTTTGTTCGCTGCTCATTTCCCACGTCTAGCACATACTGAACTTTCAATTTTGACTGATTTGCACTCTTATACAGGTACAAGTAAATAATACCATATCTACTCCTGAAAGAATCCTGACAAGGAAACAATAGGATACAGCAGAATAGTGCTACCATCCCAATTAAGGTTTGAAGACAGACAAGGAGAAATAACCCAGTTTAGCACTGTTTCAGGGAGAGGAGTTTAATCCATGGTTAAGTGGTCACTTGAGACACCCACAACCCATGTCAGAGTATCTTGCTTTGAGTCCTGACTACACTTCCTATCTGGTTTTCTGCTAATGAGCATCTGGGGAGGGAACAAATGATGGCTCAAGTACTTGGATCCTTGTGGGAGACCCAGATGGAGTTTCCAGCTTCTGGTTTAGGCCTGTCCCAGCCCTGGCTGTTGTGGGCATTTGGGGAGTGAATCAGCAGATGGACAATCTCTCTCTGTCTTTCTCTGACTCTCTTCCTTTCATATAAATTAAAAATAAATAATTTCTTTTCAGGAGATTGCTTTGGAGGCTTAAGAAAATACACAATACTCTTATTACTTCACTTTGCATCTTAAGCAGAAGAAAAGGGGTCTTGTTTTGTGTACACAGACTGCACTAGCAGAATGGGAATGAGAACATGATTGGCAGGTATCAATCTGAGTGGCTAAGTGATGGCTATCACCCATGGGAAGTACTGGAAAAGAATGGAGGAGACAATGCCTAAGAAGGCCAAGGTGAAGGCCAAGTTGTCTTGTCCAAAGACTCTTGAGCACAGGTGTGGGAGTTTTGCATGTCACGGTTTAAGGAGGGGCTCCATTCCCATATATTTGCAGTTACCTGTCCCAGTGAAATTTTAGATAGTCTTTTGCTTGAATGATGAAGAGATAATAATAATCTCTTATTATTTGAGTGGAACACATTTTCTTCTTGAACAAAATAGGAGTGCCATAACAAAGAAAGGAAGGAGAGAGTAGATATTGAGTAGGTGAATGAGTATGTCTGGCACACTTAGGGTGACATTTAGAAAGTACTGATCCTGCTTCCTGATAGGAAGCAGAATAGAATAACTGCTTCCTGTCAAACATTCCCTGGATGTATTTTATTATCTAGCTAAAAGTAAGCATGGTCTGTCATTTTACCGTGTGCAACTTCAAAACATTCATTTTAAAAGTATTAAAGAGTGGATGGAGGTAAAAGAAATAACAACAAAAGGAAGAGTCTCTAAATAAGAAGGTTGAAAGGGATCATAAAATAAAAATTTATAAGAATCAGTGGTTAGACCAAAAGAGTAATGTTTAATTCTCAAAATAGTGGAAGAACTATCCATGTGTAGGTGGAGAGGAAGCATGCATTCAGAAGTTGGCCCAGTAATTATGTATAATATTAGGCTATTTTATTAGAACATACAAAGACTAGATTAACTGAAAAATATCTCAGTATATCAACAGGAATATCACTATATTTTATAGAGTGGGCCTGTTCCATGCAAAGGTTTTAGTGCCTTACTTGGGATTGCAATCCATTTAAGAGGTGCATGCACATTTGCTTTTATTAGAGATGTATCCAAAAGGGAGTGAATTTAGAATCTTTTATTTAATCTAAATGATTCAATTATTCATATTTCTCAGGGAGTAAGTCTCCGCTATAAGCAATGAGTTAAGCTCTTTCATATGTAAGAACTTTTCTCATAAATTTCCTCTTTTGGAAATTTATTCTCACTTTTGAGTGCCTTATGATACAACTAAAGAATTAAAATCAATAATTAATTTGAAAACATTTCTGTACAGTTCTTAGATGCTTTGTAAATTAATTTTTTCCAGATTCTTTTTTCCCTTATTGCTACATTTTCTCTATCATTTTTTACCAAGAAGTAACTAAAGAGGAAATTGGAATTTAGTATGAACTAGGGGAACTATTCGGAATTTCTGAGTTTCCACTTGCTTCTCTGCCACACTGAGATAAGTGGGGTCTCACTGATTTGTGATTAGAGAAATAATCATATGTAAAATATCTACCAGAATCTGGCACATTAGAAAGTTAATTTCTCAAGCTCATTTCTCCTCTGCCTGCTACCTTCACTGCCTTTCTTCCCCTTTCTTGTATATAAAAAACATCAAATCATTCCTCTTAATTTTGGTAGACTCCATCTCTTGGCAGTTTCTTGGCTTTTTTCACAAAGTTGTATCCTGAGCACCGTTATTAAACTCAACTGTGACCTGAGGGTTAAATTTTAAAACGTGATTAGGAATCACGAATAGTCTACTGTGGGAATTAAAGCTCTCACAAATGTTAAATCTGCAGGAATCCATTAAAACCAATCTGGCTGAAAATGACTTCATGGCAGGAAGCTGAAGAATCCTCAGGAGGATTTTCTTTCCCATAGATACACTGGCTGGGTCACTGTTAGCCTCATTGTGTTGCAAACATAGAGAAAGGGTTATGTTCTGCATAGGGGCGATCCCTGTAGGGATGCTAAATGGAAATGTGCAGTTACCATTCCCAAAGACAAAGGGAATATTTAGGGTTCAAATGATCTAACATCTCCACAACCAGCCTCCCAGTGTTTAAAGCAGGGGTATATAAATCATTTGGTCTCAGCAGGATAAGCTCATTAGAAATATAGTATTTGTTCACCTAATGCTCTTCTGCCCATGTAAGTCTCATTATCTGATTGCTTGAAGACTTAAAATTTCAAGAAAGTGACCACAAAAATCAGTATGCAGACACACACGCACACACACACACACAATGCTTGAATCATATCTCTACCTTGTGCTGTTTCAGAAAATTGTCAATATATGACAGGATCCATTGCCTCCCTATTTAACCTTTTTCTTTTTAATCAATGAAAACAGAGTCCATTATATAACATCCATTCATTTAATCAGTGAACAATTATCAAATATATTCAATGCTTCAGGAATTATGATAGGTAATAGAAATGAAGTGGTGAGAAAAATATTAGGAGATTTGAAATATTTTTAGAAAATGAAAGTAAAAGAATGGCTTATTTTGGTGCAAAAATTTTGAAATCCATAGTTTTTAAATAATGCATTTTCATGAGCTTTTTGAAGATCCTGTGTAAGCCTGGATTCCAAATTGTTTTGCATAAAATAAACTTATCTTTTTTATTTTCCATGAATTTTTGAAGTATCTTCTTAGATACATTATTGTCCATCATTAAACCTATTATCTAGTAGCAGATAAAAATATTAAACAAATAACTAAATGACGTAGTCATTATGTTGTCTGTCCAGCAGACTGCTAGATTGAGTCTGTCACACACACACACACACCCACACACACACAAACATACACTAGAAATCTTCAAAAAGTTCATGGAAAAATGAATTGAAAGATATTAGGCATTTTGCATCTGCATAGTTCTTATCTTATTTCCACCCATCGAAAGTATTGATTAGCTCAATCTTTTTGTAGTGTATATAAGGAAATCAACATTTTGAGATTTGATTATTTTTTTTAGTCTTGTGTAAATATTCTTGAGGAACAGTGGTTTTCCTATTTACTATTTGTTGAATTCTTTACTTAGTAGAAGTTTAAGACTGTGATTATAATAAAAATTGAATGTATGTTATTGTAGGGGCTGGTGCTGTGGTGCAGCAGGTTAATGCCCTGGCCTGAAGCACTGGCATCCCATATGGGTGCCGGTTTGAGACCTGGCTGTTCCACATCCTATCCAGTTCTCTACTATGGCCTGGGAAAGCAATAGAAGGTGGCCTAAGTCCTTGGGCCCCTGAACCCGCATGGGAGACCCAGAAGAGGCTCCTGGCTCCTTGCTTTGGATTGGCATAGCTCCAGCCATTGCGGCCATCTGGGGAGTGAACCAGCGGATGGAAGACTTCTCTTTCTCTCTGCCTCTCCTCTATCTATGTAACTTTAACTTTCAAATAAATAGATAAATCTTTTTTAAAAAGTATGTTATTGTAAAATTTGAAAGAAAAATAAAAAAATGTGGAGGGAGGGTGAGAGCGAGGGAGGGACGGGGGTAGGGTGGAAAGTATCATTATGTTCTTAAAAGAGTATGTATGAAATATATCAAAGTTGTTCCCTTTATATGAATAAAAAAGTTAAAAAAATTAAAAATATGCTAGCCACCAGTCAGACATGACTACTGATTATTGCAAAATGGTCACTCCTTGGATGTGGGCATTTGGCTTAGTGGTTAAGGTGTCAGTGGAGATGTCCACACATATCAGAGTGCATGAGCTAGAGTCTAGTTTCCTAATTCTAGGTTTCTGATAATGTGCAGCCAGGCAGGTAGCACTGACAGCTCATGCAATCATTCCTGCCACTACAAGAGTGGGATTGAATTTCCAGCTTCCAGGTTTGGCCTGGCCCAGCCCCAGCTGTTGCAGACATTTGCAGAATCAAAAAGCAGATGGGAGCTTTCTCTCCATCTGTGTCTCTTTCATCTTTGTCCCTCTGCCTCTGAGTAAGGGAGGGAGAGAGGCAGAGAGAGGGAGGGAGGGGTAGAGAGAGAGAGAGAGAGGAGAGAAAGATGGAGGAGAGAAGAGAGAGGGAGAGGAACTTAATCCAAATTGTAATACATAGTAAGCATAAAATGCACAGTGGATTTTGTTGATTGGGTATAAAATACAAAGTATATATTCATCAACACATTTTTTATAATGGCTGTATGTTGAAATATTTAGAGAGGTTAGATTAAATAAAATACATTATTAAAAGGTATAAAAAAGAAGAAAATCTTATGTATTACACTTTTCTGGCAATTGTTTTTACCTAGTTGGGTGTGGCTATGTGTTTCAGACTGGAATACTCAGACTACTCCATTTCTGTAACTGCAGTGATTGGTCCAAGGCTGAGCATGTGGCCCAAACAGGTCCAGATAGATTCTTCCTCTGGGTATTTTTATCTGGCATAAGAAAGATTCTATGAATTTCTGGAAGTCAGGATGCCAAATGAGGAAAGTGGATTTGAAGTAAATTAGAACTAAGACAAGCAGAGGCAAGCACAAATTAACTACAAATAGCAAAGAGAGGAATGGATTCCTACAGCTTGCATCTCTCTGCCATGACCAAAAGCTCCTGGAGCTGATCTGATGTCTGTATTTTTTTTTAATTAATTTTTTGGAAGACAATCTGGTATTATGCAATACTCACAGTCTATAATTTCAATTTAATTATATTTCTGTCACTTGTAATTGAAAGTATTCTTCTTAAGGAGAAATAAATAAAAGGTAATGATTATAAATTATGGTACACACTTTAAGTGGAATAAAAGATCCAGAAGACCATAAAATAGTGCAAGACATTTTATCGAAGGGGACAGGGAAAACAACTGTAGAAAGTACATTTGAGTTGAAATCTGAAGGATGCATCTGTATTAGCTAAGAATTAGAAAGGAAAACAAGCCAAGGGCTCTGATAGCCCAGAGGAGATGGGCAGTGTGCTTGAGTCCTTGAGCAAAGGTTAGGCTGCCTGAGACACTGGTCTTCAGACACTAATGAGCAAAACTGGGAGCACACGCACACAGTCCCGTAGGCCAGGGATAGAAACGTTAAACATTTCCTCACCCATGAATCACAAACTTGATGTGAGGGCGATTTTAGCTGGTCTTCCTGGGAAGCTAAGTGATCCAATATTAGGAAGTCAATATAAATGAAATAAAGCATGATTGAAAATAATAGTGCAAAATGGATTTTTGTCCTGCATATATAAGGGTACTTCAATAGATTCATGAAAACTTGAAATAAAAATGTATTAATTTAGATAGCAAAACAATTGAAAATCATAGTTACGAAGGTCTTCAAAAATGTGCAATATATAAAACCTAAGCATGAATTTCAACATTTTTACATACCTTTTAATTCAATTTTCACCAACTAATTTAAAATACCCTTTGTGGGTATCAGAACTGAAAAAAAAGCCCTTACATCCCACAAAACCTCATTAGGGTAGGAGATTTCACTTATTAGAAAAATGAGAATTATCTTGAATTAATTTAGTTTGAAAATATAAACAACTGACCAGCATCTATGGTATCCCTGAAGACAGTTATGGATCCAACATTTCACAACATTAAAGCATTCTTTTCAAAGATTGGAAGAAAGGGGCCAGCGCTGTGGCACACTGTGCTAAGCTGTTGCTTGTGATGCTGGCATCCCATGAGAGAATGCTGGTTTGAGTCCCAACTGCTCCCATTCTGATCCAGCTCCCTGTTAAAGCGCCTAGGAAGGCAGCAGATAATGATCCAACTACTTGGGCCCCTGCCACCCACTTGAGAGGCTCAGATGGCAATCATTACTTCTGGCTTCTGTCTGGCCCAGCCCTGGCTTTTGCTGCCAATGGGGTAGTCAACCGGAGGACTGAAGATCTCTTTCTATCCCTGTCTCTGCCTTTCTCTCTGTAGCTCTGCCTTTCAAATAAATAAATATATTTTTAAAAAGATCGGAAGAAAGAAGAAAGGGAAAAAGAGGGAAATAGAGTGCTTTATTTAAAATGCTTAAATATCTATTCAATGCATAAAGATTTTTCTCTTTAAATTCTGGGGACATATAGATTGACTCCTACATCAGATGAATAGATATCACTGGTAATTTAATGGTAAGAGATATATCTAAAAAGAAAATTAGACACTAGCCAGTAACATTATGTAAAGTTTTAAGACAAAAATCATAAACACAGCTCTACTTTTTACATTTTATTGCCTAGAAAAAGTCGTCATTGCTTATAAAAATATGACTCCATATAATGGCAACAGTCATTTTAAAAATAATTCACGAATAACTTACGGAAGTAAGATTTAAGAAATTATAGCAATGATATTTCATTAGAAGGTGTAGTGATGTGCGTCATTGTAAGGAACAAGAAATTTTCCTCATTCTACCTTAGCCTGTTTCCATCAGTGGGAAATGACTGACTATCTCAGCCTTAAGACTAGCTGCATGTTAAATTAAGGAACCCCTTCAATTATTACTGTTATCCATATTCCTAACACAGCTTATTAACTGCATATTTCTAGGTTCAATGTCTATATTTAGTACTGTAATCTTCTTTATTAACCATTTCTTTTAGTAAAGTAAATGAACATGTCACTAAACAATAGTTGTTAGGATCATTCCATTTCATTCTCCTAAATTATTTATGAAATGAATTTTTAGCCATGTAAGGAATGGAAGGATCTATGAAACCTAATTTGTTTAGTGCAAACAAACAAAAACAAAGAAAGAAAGAAAGAAAAACATGGGCAAATCCTGCTGCTATAAATGAAGGTGGCTTGCTTCGTTGGAAGTCCTTGTGAATATTTGTAAGTACTACTAATTCAAAATGCTCATTAGCATTGAAGGCTTTAATTAAATTCTTAGGACCTTGTGCTGGGCACCACTTCAGGTTTAGATTTTGTAGGTCATGGCCCCTGAGTTTCTTGTAGTTGAAGACAGCTAATCTTCTATGTGGTCTACAAGTCTCTCTCCCTCTCCCCCTCCCCCTCCCCTGCCTCCTCCTCCCCCTCTTCACTTCCCCTCCCCCTCCCCCTCTCCCTCTCTCTTTCTGTGTCTATCCTCTGTCTCTCCAGATTTATTTATTACTTAAAGGCAGAATTTACAGAAAGAGAAGGGGAGCAACACAGAGAGAAAGGGCTCTTCTATCTGCTGGTTCATTCCCCAAATGGGCCAATCTGAAGCCAGGATCCAGGAGTTTCTTGTAGATCTCCCACATGGGTGGCAGGGGCCCAAGGACTTGAGCCATCTTCCATTACTTCCCCAGACACATTAGCAGGAAGCTGGATCAGAAGTGGAGCAGCCGGGACTCAAATCGGTGCCCATATAGGATGCTGGTGTTACAGGCAGTGGCTTAAACCACTACAAGACTCTAAATTCTCATGCCTCTGTATATCTCTCCAGTCTTATTTTTACCAAAATTTTCCTCAGTTATCAATTATGTTCAAATTCTCAAATACCAACCCTAAACCTCTTATAGTTTTAGGGCTTCTGGAATAGTTTCTAGCCTATCATTTTTCTCTCTGCTCTTTTTTTGCTTAGCTCCTGTTCCAAATGCACAACAAACACTGTCATTTACAGGAAGCTGTATTTGATCATACCAGGGTGGTTAGCTCACCTTTCTATTTAACCTCCTGCAATTTGTGATTATTTACAACATAGCCTTTGTCCTATAATTGGACATTTTTGGTAAATACTGTGCACATAATGCCTATAATCAGCAACCACTAAAATTTATTGAATAAATAGAACAATAAATGATGACTAAGTGAAAACACTATTCAACAAACATGGCATCACCCATTCCTTGATAAAATTACAAAAGTAGTTTGAATACCCTAGCAACAAAATCATCCAGAATAACTCTATCTTCAAGTTTTCCAATTTAGTTTTACTAAACCAGATGTTTCTATTTGTATTTCCATTTGTTATGTTATCTCTTAAATCCCTGTTTCATAAATCCTTTGAACATGATTTTATTGACACTAGACTATATTTATTTGAACATGATTTTATTGACACTAGACTATATTTATCTGACCCGCAACATCCATATTTGTCTACCACTCAATTTTTTCCAAAATATGCAATCCTAAAATGGCATTGTACCACAGCTGATAATGTTGTCTTCATGATGCCAATCTAGACCAACTGAGCAATTCTAAGATATGGCCAGCCATCTCATACTTTCTCAAATAATGTATGTTATATATTATTAGCAACAGATCAAATTTAGAATGCTAGACTTTGGATTGGAGGAAGCATCCAGGTCATCCAGTCTGGGTAGAACAGTTCAAGTGCATCTGGTAATCTGCTTCCACCTGCAAGACTACTTTCAGCCTCATAATCCTAAAGCACAGCCTGACGTGGTACAAAAGTGTGAACCAGACTGAACAGTGTGTGTGCATGTTTAATATGGGCAGGCACATTCAACTCTCTTCTCCCTCCAGGTTCACTTTATTTAAATTACTCCAGATAAACTGATGTTTATTCTCCTTTCCAGTTCTCCACAACATCCAATAACTGAACTAGTCTAGTACATTTCTGCTGCTTGATATCATCAACATTTACTAAATTGTCTAGATACTATTTGTTTAACCTCTTTTTCTGTTTTCACCCTGATGGCTTTTGCTTGTTTTAGTTCTCTATTTGCTATTTGTCAATTGAATTGGTAAGGAGAATTTGGTAAACTAAACCCTTTTTTGTATTGTAGAATCAAACACCAGTTTGAGTTTCTGTCTGTAAAAATTTGGAAAATGACTACTTAAAAATAATTATAAGCATAATAAGATTATAATTATAAAAATAATTATGTGGAAATACATACTACTTTTCCCATCAAATTTCATTATATATCATTGAAAACTGATTTAAGGGTTATGATTTCACTTAGAATAATGCAAATTTCTGTTAGACACTTATTAAGAGTTATGAAATGTCAAAAACATAGCCTTTTAACTAGCACAAAATGATGCTATATGACTTTAATCAATCAATTAGTGCACCAATGCTTTATAGTATTACAACTAATAAGGTGAAGGTCATTTTTCTTCTAAACAGGTAATAGAAATTAGACATTGAAGAGTCACCTTTACAAGCTTTGGGACTGGAAATTCACTTAAACTATTTAAATATTGGCTTTCCTGGCCATAAAGTGGAGAGAAAATAATACCATGCACATAGGATGTAAGAATTAATTGTAATATATGAAGCTCTTACCAACAGTCCCCTCTCAGATAAACCTCACTGGCTATGCTACTAGCACTACAGGAAATTATCAGATGTCCTTAACAGTGCCTAGAACATAGGTTTTATATACAATAACTATTATCATTACTGCAGTGATACAGAAGTATTTATTAAATGTGCATTACTAGCTTACCTGCATTATAACTGCTTGATCATATTTAAGAAGTATTCATGAGAAATAATCCAGAGATTTCAAAATCAGAGTTTTAGGAAATTAGATTTAGGATTTTGAATTTTTAAAATACATCCTAAATGATTTTCTATATCTTATATCTAAGCATTAGTATACTGAAGAATACAGCTTTGCTTCAATAATATTAATAAAATGCATATTATTCCATGGTGATTATCACTTCTGAATTTTCTACTTACTTTTGTGAGATTATGCTTACATTTTATATAGCCTCAAAATGTCCCAATTAATATGGTCATTTGAGTGCTCAGGAAACTACACTGTAGACTAATGTTCTCTGTGCTGATAAAATGTAACATGGGAGTTTAATAAATAACATTGTAATGAATTATTTTTAAAAATTGTTATACAATTGTTACAATAATTTAACCTGTACTGTGTTCAAGCAGTGTTAACTAAAAACAAAACAAAACAAAACAAAACAAAAAAACCCCCAAAAAACAAACTTTTGATTGCATTTGGAGGCTTGTAATATATTTCTAAGGTGCACTTTAATCTGTATTCTCTGTACAACTGGTCCAGGTACTCTAACTAAAGTACAAACACCTCATCATATTTCCTGCTAAACATGTTAGATTGCTCTTTTCTGAAATTCTGGAGGCATCAATTTAACTGTGGTGCCATTTGGAATTGCTAATCTGTATCTATCTTGTGGCAGGGAAGTCTTTGTCACCTCATTGGGTAGAAGGGCTCAAAAGAGAGAATTGCACAAAACTACCCTATATTTTTTAGACTCTTCCATAATGAAATTTAGAAACCAATTATCCATTAGTACATCTGCACTAGTGTTGAGAAAAAAATAAACAGTTAACATTAATGAAATTGTAGGCATTGATTAATCATTCCTTTTGGAGTCATATTTGGTTTTAATAACCGAGAAGAAGCCGACTCTCACCCATTTTAATAAGGGGCTCCTCCCATGCTGGTTTTACTGTTATTATTATTAATTTTCATGCCAGTGATTGTTTGCACCAGCTAACTCCAGCTTCAACTGGCTGAAGCCTCAAAGGCAATTGCATCTAGACGTGCTCAGCTGAATGTACAATTAGCCTCTTGTGTGAAAACTGCAGTGCACAGAGCATATGTTAATACAAAGAAATCTGGATGTTTCTCTCCTAATGCTCATCAAGCCTTAAAGGTTAGCAAGGAGTTTAGGAAGTTTCTAACACCATTCCTTCCTCTCCAATTAGCTTCAGTTCTGAGATATCCAAGGGGATCTAGTGTATTAATTTTAAAGATCTTCTAAGGGAAATGGGATTTTATGAAGCCAAACCCAGATCAAGCTCATCTCAATCTATTTTCAGCAAAGCAGAATGATTCAAGAGGTTAAGTGCTCCAGGTCTTAGTCATGCAAAGATATTACTACTGATTTCTGTACAAAGGTGCTTTGATCTAAAAGCCACCTTTTCGGTTATCTTAAATACATCAGTTAAACTTGCATTGAGGGTGGGTGTTTGGCCTAGTAAATACACTTGCTTGTGAGGCTGCAACTCATATTGGAGTGACTGTGTTTGAGTACCAGCTCTGGTCTTAATTCTAGCTTCCTGACAATGCAAACCCTGAAAGGAAGCAGTTGATGACAAAAGTGCTTGTGTCCCTACCATCAGTATGGGAGATCTGATTGAATTTCTGGTTCCTGGGTTCAGCCTCACCCATCCCTGGCTGTTGTGAGCATTTGGGGAAGGAATCAGAAGATTGGAGATCTCTTTCTGTCTGTTTTTCCAAAAAATAAAATAAAACAAATAAATTCACTTTAGTGAATATTTATATGTTACACTCTTTATTCTATAGCTGAGTAAAGGTTGAAATCAAAGAGAATGAAATTTGTCCAAAGTCTTATAAATATAAAATTCCCATAGCACTGATTCTTTACCACATTTTAAATGGGTGCTGTTACTTTTTACATATCACTGTTTTAGTTTCTTCATAGGATGTTATCACTTATTGATATTACCTATTGATTTATTTACTATCTATAATCTGCACATCAATGAAATTTCTATGACAGTAAAAATCTTGTCCATTTTGTCTACTGCTAACTCACTCTACATGACTCAGTATCTACCTGGCTTGTTAACATTCAATAAATATTTGGAGAATGAACAAACTTGTGCCTTGCCCCTGCACAATGCCCATCACTTAATGAAATTTCATAAACTAGTACTAAGAAGATGGATTAAGTTGAATTTTACTTCTATTAATTAATCACTCTTCCCTCACTTCTTGGGGATTCAGCTCCTCTTTGCCCTTCTTATTGGCAATTTTCTTGGAATTCAATGGATTTTTTTTAAAAAGATTTATTTATTTATTTAAAAGTCAGAGTTACACACAGAAAGAAGGAGAGGCAGAGAGAGAGAGAGAGAAGAAGAAGAAGAAGGAGGAGGAGGAGGAGGAGGGGGAGGAGGAGGAGGAGGAGAGAGAGAGAGAGAGAGAGAGAGGAAGTCTTCCATCCACTGGTTCATTGCCCTAATTGGCTGCAACATCTGGAGCTGCACTAATCCAAAGCTGGAGCCAGGCACTTCCTCCGGGTCTCCCACACGGGTGAATGGACCCAAGGATTTGGGCTCTCTTCTACTGATTTCCCAGGCCATAACAGACAGCTGGATGGGAAGTGGAGCAGCCAGGACTCAAACCAGCGCCCATATGGGATGCTGGCACTGTAGGAGGCGGCTTTACCCACTATGCCACAGCGTTGGCCTCGATTTCAAGTCAATTGACATCTACTGTAATATCTAGCAACACTATTTCCAGATATTTATTCAGAAATTTAAAATCAGGGGGCCTGTGTTGTGATGCAGCAGCTTAAGCCTCCGCCTGCGATGATAGCATCCCATATGGGCACCGGTTCAAGACCTGACTGCTGCACCTCTGATCCAGCTCCATGCTAATTCTCCTGAAAGCAGCCCTGGAAAAAAAGGGCAAATGGCCCAAGCCCTTGAGCCTCTGAACCCATGTAGGAGACCTGGAAGAAGCTCCTGGCTCCTGGCTTCAGACTGGCTCAGCTCTGGACTTTGTGGCCATTTGGGGAATGAACTAGTGGATGGAAGACCTTTCTCTTTGTCTTTCCCTCTCTTTTTCTGTAATTCTCTCAGTTAAATCAATAAAATCTTTAAAAAATTTAAAAGCAGATGTTGCAGAGATATTCACAATCCTGTGTTCACAGAAGCACTATTCATGGTAGCTACGATGTGGAAACAAACAAAATATCCACTGACAGATGCAGAGATAAAGCAAATGTGATGTAAACATACAATGGAATATTATTAAGCCTTTTGAAAGAAGGAAATTCTGCAATATGCAACAACATGATGAACCTTGAAGACATTATGTTAATTAAATAAAACAGTCACAGAGGACATGATTCCACTTACATGAGGTATATGAAATATTAAACTCCTGGACTCAGAGTGTTGAATGCTGATTATCAGAGACTGGGGAAGTGGGAGGGAAAATGAGAAATTGGTAATCAGTGGACATAAATTTCAGATATGCAAGATGACTAATTTCTAAGAGCTATGCTCTAAAACATTGTGCTTACACTTAACAATGCTATATTGTATACTTATACACTTATTTTTTTTGCTGTTTCATTCTCTTTTGTTGTAATCTTTTTTTAACTTTTCTTATGCACTTATTAACAAGGTGGATTTCATGTTAAATATTCTGACTATGATAAAGTTAGAATTAAAAATTTTTAAACAAAGTATTCTATGATAAAGTTAAAATTAAAAGAAAAGAACCAAAGAAAGTAAGCTGGCTGGGCCAAAGGTTGTGGTCAGGAAAATCAGAGGAATATTTTAGGGATGAAGCAGACAGTAATGATAACATAAAGCCTAGGATGAAAGTTAAATTGGGGAGAATGTCATTGAAAAAAAGGAGGGCCTATGGCAAAGAGTAGCTCTTTTGCAGAAAAGATGGAGATTTTGCAACCATTTCATAATCTTATAGAAAGTATAGACACTTTGACCACATTCATACTCATTCACACAGGAGGGAAATAATTCTGATCTTGGACCTTCAGGATCTTGTATCTATAGGTTATTGAATAGCTCTCTGACTCAGTCCACCATGGTTATGGGGAACTCAGACTAAAGAGGAAGACTGTGGAGTTCTTGTTGAAGGCAAAGCAGTGATGAGGTATGGGGAAATAAAGTGACAAGATTCTGCTCAGGCCTTAGATTCCTGGATGGTTAATCAGACTTAAGGTTGAGAGTAGTATACAATTTTTTTGTTTGCTGGAATTACCAAGAACACAAGGCACTCTTGGGTCTGATTTCATTTATAGCTCACATCTTGTGGTCTGTAAGCATCTGGTAGAAATACGAGAGACATATAATCTGTTTCCCACAGCTACTGCTTTCTCCTCTTGATTTCAAGTTGATGTTCAGTGAGGCCTGACCTGCAGCTCAGGAAATAAAATCCCTGGGCATTCAACAATAACTCATGGGAGCAGAATACAGGGCGTTATACTGCCAGTTATCTGGTCATATAAAAAAGGTAAATAGACTTTTCTTTTTTTGAAGAAGATTTATTTATTTATTTATTTGAAAGGCAGAGTTACAGACAGAGGGAGAAAGGGAGCAAGACAGAGAGGGAGAGACATACAGAGAGACACCTTACATTTGCTGGTTCACTCCCCAGATGGCTGCAATGACTGGGACTGGGGCTGAGTCAGGACGAAGCCAGGGGGCTACAGCTCCATTTGAGTCACTTGTGTGAATGCAGGGGCCCAAGTACTTGTGCATCTTCCACTACATTCCCAGGTACATCTGTAAGGAGCTAATGGAACATCCAGGACTCAAGCTGGCCTCCTTAGGGGATGGTGGTATCATAGGAAGCAGCTTAACGTCTGTACCATCATACCAGTTGTGTGCTCATCAGCATGAATTCCCCTGCTGTACTGATGATAAGGGGCAGTGAGAAGGCTTAGAGCAGCCAAGAAACGAAACAGAAAAGAAAGGTAAACCAGCAAATCTGTGCGTATTGGCATGAGGAACCAATGAATATTCGTGGAAGGGTCTGAAGAGTTTACTGTCAGACAAAAACCAAAGATGAGGAAGTGCTTGGGTCTCCTGTCTTTGTACCTAGAGGATGTTGAGGTTCTAAAAATGGGGAACCACGACCACAGGTTTAGGAACTCTCCTCAGGGACCCTCTCCTGCCACCACTACTTATGGCTCCCACTGTATTATAAATACCTGCTGACAAATTGATTTCCATATTAGACACTGTCTTCCCTACAGGAGAAAACAAATTCAGACCTGGGATCAAATTCACAATTGATTTGAGAACTTAGGCAATTTGTTTGACATATTTTTAACCTCTCTGAGATCTACTTTCCACATATGAAAAATTTCATACATCTGGAAAATGGAATAATACAAGTGATGATGAAAATCAAAAGTGAAAACCTACATTAAGTCTTTAAAATTGAGGATTATAAGCACTAAGATTATAAGACAAGAAATCTTGTTGAAAGATCCTTTTAGAATAGAAAAGGGTATATAAATCACTTTTTCTTTGTTAGTTCACTATTTTCTCATTAGCCCCCTAAATCTTCTTACTAAATTTGTTCCTATCAAGCTAGCTTTATTCATCTTTATATATGAAAAAACTGTGGTTAATTCATTTTTGTAGACGTCTACAATGTGATATAGCAGGTAAAACTGCATGTTGTGATGCCTGCATCCATATGGGTGCCAGTTTGTGTCCTGGCTACTCCACTTCCAATCCAGCTCCCTGCTAATGTGCCTGGGGAAACAGCAAAGGCTGGCCCAAGTATTTAGCTCCTACCCCCTTGTGGGAGGCCTGGATGAAACTCCTGGTTTTAGCCTGGTCCAGTGCTGGCCATTGTGCCATCTGGGGAGTGAACCAGCAGATGGAAGATTTTTTTTTTTCTCTCTCTGTAACTCTGACTTCCAAAATAAATGACTTTCAAAATAAAATAAATCTCTTTTAAATCTAAAAAAGAAGTCTACCATGCATACTTATTTCTCAAAACCACTAATTTACCTCTTTTAAAAATCACACTTCAGGGCCGGCGCCGCGGCTCACTAGGCTAATCCTCCGCCTAGCGGCGCCGGCACACCGGGTTCTAGTCCCGGTCGGGGCGCCGGATTCTGTCCCGGTTGCCCCTCTTCCAGGCCAGCCCTCTGCTGTGGCCAGGGAGTGCAGTGGAGGATGGCCCAGGTGCTTGGGCCCTGCACCCCATGGGAGACCAGGAAAAGCACCTGGCTCCTGGCTCCTGCCATCGGATCAGCGCGGTGCGCCGGCCGCAGCCCGCCGGCCGCGGCAGCCATTGGAGGGTGAACCAACGGCAAAGGAAGACCTTTCTCTCTGTCTCTCTCTCTCACTGTCCACTCTGCCTGTCAAAAAAAAAAAAAAAATCACACTTCACATTTTGTCTTTATTGGGGTTTTGTTCATACAGTTCTCTAAATTGTGCAGGTGTCTCACCTCTGCAACACTCCACCTTAGTTACTTCTGCTCATCCTGTGTAGTGTACTAAAATTTCTAGTTATCCAAGGAAGACTGACTATACTGCTATGCCAGGTCTCTTTGTGGTACACTCTTTTGGCATAGTCTAAAAAAATCACAGACCATTCATAATTGGTAATTGCTCTATGTCTGAATGACTTTCAGATTAATATGTATCTCCTTCCACACTGTAAGCCCTTATGGGCAGGGATCATAGCTGATTTTCTCATTAAATAATTTATTGAATAAATGCAAAAAAGGACCAAATTGTTTCAAATAGCCAATAGCTAAAATGGCTTCCAATTTAACATTATCTCCTGTCTTAGAATAGATTTCATTAAAGGTAGAGAATAATAATGGCTGTATGTTTTGAATATGTGTCCAGTGAACGTGAGGGAGAGGGAGTGTGAACAGGATAACAGAAAAGCAACTCTGACAGTTTTTCATCAGTTCCTCATTGCTATAATGATTGGTATTTACATACTAAGATTATTTTAGAAGTGTTAAGAAATGCATCTCAAAACTGTACAAACTAGGAACAAGGGTCAATATTCATGTACTGACTACTTATCCTTGTTGGCCAAATTTGACTCCTTCTCCACACTACAGGTTGTCCATGAGGGAGTTCCAACAAGACATGCATTCACCTGACCGTCTCATAGTTCAGTGTTAGGCAAGGGGATAACATTGATGTGCTTTCTGGTCATAGCTACACAATGGTTTAGAAGCCTGGGAAAGTAGTTCCTGCACAAATGTAAGGGAAGAGATGAGAGGGCACAAATTGTGCTGCATCAATTTTCTTCACACAGGACCCAGTTCAACTACTGCCTGGTTAAACTCATGCCCAGCCTCTGAAGATTGATGTTGGTATTTAATCCATCAGTTGTTTACTTATCTCAAGGTGGAGCCTATTCCAATATGGTCATAAACAATCATGGCAGGTGAGGAAAGAGCAGAAGGATATATGGCATGATTTGTTTTGACTTTATACAAAGATGATCGTTCTGTCATGAAAAGAAAATCAGATCAGTGGAATATGATTTGTTGTTCACAAAGACATTATTGGTTAATGTCCAACTTATGAAATTTTTATATTAGACTAGAAAATTCAGGATTTAGCTTGTGATTTTATTCCTCTTGGATTCTTTAATAAATTTTGAGTCCATGATTAGGATTTGTTGAAAGATACTCTCTCTCTCTCTTTCACTTTGTATCTACTGCCAATCAGAGCATTTAACTTATTATATAAGTGTTTTCATAAAAAAGTAGAGCTATTTTGTTCTAAAAGATACAATTTCTTTTGCTACTTATTTTTTTTTCTGATTTATTATATTTTTTGGTTCTTTTTTTTTTAACTTTTATTTAATGAATATAAATTTCCAAAGTACGGCTTATGGATTACAAAGGCTTCCCCCCCCATATCGTCTCTCCCACCCGCATCCCTCCCCTTTCCCACTCCCTCTCCCCTTCCATTCACATGAGGATTCATTTTTGATTCTCTTTATATACAGAAGATCAGTTTAGCATATATTAAGTAAAGATTTCAACAGTTTGCTCCCACACAAACATAAAGTGAAAAATAATAGATGATTGTGACTGTTAATGAACAACTTAATACATTATCCCTCTTAGTAGTTTTTTTTTTGTCTGTTCTACTTAATATGACTGGTTTAATTCTGTAATTAATACACAGTTATTCTTAAGTGTTGAAATTTAACTGAAATGTGATCCCTGTTAAACATAAGAGTAGGAATAAGGGAGGGAAGAGATGTATAATTTGGGACATGCTCAAGCTGACTTGCCCCAAATGGTAGAGTTAGAAACATACCAGGGGACTCCAATTTAATCCCATCAAGGTGGCATGTACCAATGCCATCTCACCAGTCCAAGTGATCAATTTCAGTTCACAATTGATCATAATGAAAGGACTAAGAGTCAAAGGAAGCACATAAACAAGTCTAGTACCTGCTAACACTAACTATAGAATAAATAAAGGGGAGAGTGATCCAACATGGGAAGTGAGATACTCAGCAGACTCATAGAATGGTGGATGTCCTAAACAGCACTCTGGCCTCAGAATCAGCCCTAAAGGCATTCTGATCTTTTGCTACTTATATAGCATATTTGCAGAAGCATTCCCCTTTGGGAAGGCAAATAGAGACAAGGCATTACACTGTAAAAAATATGTAATACAGATAGGGAACACCTTTTCAGATGTTCTAATCCAAAAATGTGTGTCTGGTATGATATTCTTGGAATTTCAATTTGGTAAGAAGCAAAAATTTCATCATAAATGTTACTGGTCATAATAGCATGTTTTCAGACTGGAAGTTTGAAGTTTTTAAAAATCACACTCTAAAACCAGTAGGAGAAAAGGAATAATTAAAATTAAAGAGATCAACAAAATCAAAACCAATAACATAATACAAAAGATCAGCAAAGTGAAGAGTTGGTCTTTTAAAAAATAAATAAAACTGACACACCATTGGCCCAACTAACAAAAAAAAATTGAGGGAGAAAACCTAAATTAATAAAATCAGAGACAAATAGGAAATGTAACAGCAGACACCACAGAAATAAAAAGAATCACCAGAAATTACTACAGAGAGGTGTATGCCAACAAAACAGGAAACCTCGAAGAAATAGATAAATTCCCAGGCACCTAAGACCTACCTAAATTGAGCCATGAAGACACAGACAACCTAAACAGACCAATAACCAAGACAGAAATTGAATCATTAATAAAGACCCACCCAACAATGAAAGCCCAGAACTGGATGGCTTCACTGCTGAATTCTACCAAATATTTAAAGGACTAAGTCCATTTTTCTCAAGCTACTCAAAACAGTTGAAAGGAGGGAATCCTCCCATATTCTTTATATGAAGCCAGAATCACCTTAATTCTTAAACCTGAAAATGATGCAACAGAGAAAGAGAACCACAGACTAATTTTCATGATGAATATAAATGCAAAAGTCTTCAACCAAAATACTAACCAATGAAATCCAACTAAACATCAGAAAGATCATCCATCCAGACTAAGTGGGATTTATTCCTGGTATGCAGGATGGTTCAACATTTGCAAATTAATCAGTGTTATACATCACATTAACAAACTGAATAAGAAAAACCATATGATTATCTCAATAGATGTAGAGAATGTATTTGAAAAAATACAACACCCTTTCATGATGAAAATTTTAAGCAAATTGAAATAGAAGGAACATTCCTCAACACAATCAAGGCAGTTTATGACAAACCCATGGCTAGCATCCTATCAAATAGGGAAAAGCTGGAAGCAATCCTACTGAGATCCAGAATCAGTCAACGGTGTCCACTCTCACCACTGCTTTTCAATATAGTCCTGGAAGTTCTAGCCAGGGCCTTTAGACAAGAAAAATAAATCAAAGGGATACAAATCAGGAAGCAGGAAGTCAAACTATCCCTATTTGCAGATGACATGATCCTATACATAGGGTATCCAAAAGACTCCACTGAGAGACTCTTGGAACTCATAAAAAAGTTTGGAAATGCAGCAGGATATAAAATCTGCACACAAAAATCAAAAGCCTTTGTATACTCAGACAATGCCACAGCTGAGAAAGAGGTTCTAAGATCAATCCTATTCACAATAGCTACCAAAAAAATCAAATACTTTATAATAAATTTAACCAAGAATGTCAAAGAACTCTACAATGAGAATTACAAAACATTAAAGAAATAAAGAGAAGATACAAAAGATGGAAAAATCTTTCATGTATAAGGATTAGAAGAATCAATATCATCAAAATGTCCATACTACCAAAAGCAATTTACAGATTCAATGCGATATGAATCAAAATATCAAGGATACTCTTCTCAGATGTAGAAAAAATGATACAGAAATGCATATGGAAACTCAAGAAACCCTGAATAGCTAGAACAATCTCATACAACAAAACAAAGCTGGAGGCATCACAATAAAGATTTCAAAGCATACTACAGGGAGTTATAAACAAAACAGCCTGGAACTGGTACAGAAACAGATGGATAGACCAGTGGAACAGAATGGAAACACCAGAAATCAATCCAAACATCTATTAGCATACTTATCTTTGACAAAGTAGCTAAAATTAATCCCTGGAACAAGGGTAGACTTTTCAACAAATGGTGCTAGGAAAACTGTATCACCACATGCAGAAGTGGGAAGCAATACCCTTACATGACACTTTTCATCAAAATCCATTCAAAATGCATTGAAGACCTAAATCTATGACCCAACACCATCAAATTATTAGAGAACATTAGAGAAACCCTACAAGACACTGTTATAGACAAAGAGTTCTTTGAAAAGACCCCAAAGGCACAGACAATCAAAGCCAAAATCAACAAATGGGATTACATCAAATTGAGAAGCTTCTGCACTGCAAAAGAAACAATCGGCAAACTGAAGAGACAACCAACAGAATGTGAGAAAATAGTCGCAAACTATACAATTGATAAAGGATTAATAACCAGAATATAAAAAGAGATCAAGAAACTCAACAAGACAAACAATCCAGTTAAGAAATGGGCTAAGGACTTAAACAGACATTTTTAAAAAGAGAAAATCCAAATGGCCAACAGACACATGAAAAAATGCTCAGGATTGCTAACTCAGAGAAATACAGATCAAAACCACAATGAGGTTTCAGCTCACCCCTTTTAGAATGGCTTTCACACAGAATTCAACAAACAACAAATGCTGGTGAGGATGTGGGGAAAAGGTACCCTAATCCACTGTTGGTGGGAATGTAAACTGGTAAAGCCACAATTAAAGACAGTGTGGAGATATCGCAAAGGTCTGAATATAGACCTACCATATGACCCAATCATCCTACTCCTGGGAATCTACCCAAGGGAAATGAAATCAGCGTATGAAAGAGTTTTTTTGTACTTCCACATTTACTGCAGCTCAATTCACAAAGCAAAGACAAGGAATCAACCCAAACACCTGTCAACTGAAGACTGGATAAAGAAATTATGGGATATGTACACCATGGAATACTACACACCAGTAAAAAAATGAAGTCCAGTTATTTGCAACAAAATGGATAAAACTGGAAAACATCATACTTAGTGAAATAAGCCAGTTCCAAAGGGACAAATTCCATATGTTCTCCCTGACCTGTGATAACAAATAGAGAAACTAAAGACTAAAGACTAAAGAAACTAAATGACAACTGAAATTGACACTTGGAGAAGCAATGATTGTGAACAGCCCTTCTCTTGACTCTGGAGGAATGGCTTTTTATTTATATTTTTATTTATCTTTTCCTTTATAATATTTTCCTTATCTTTTTCTCTTTTATATGCTTCATTGAATGCTATACTTAACACAGAGTTAATCATATATGTAAACAGTAAATTGAAAAAAGATCTTAGTAACGAATAAGAATAAGAATAAGAATAAGAAAAGGAAGAGGAAAGGGGGTGGGAGTGAGGGTTGGAGGGTGGGAACAGTGGGAAGAATTACCAAGATCCTAAAGTTGTAATTACGAAATGTATGAAGTTCACAACTGCAAAGCAGTATAGCCTTACATACATTCCTATGGTCTTACATTGAAGTAACACCTTGACAGTAGGGACTCCATTTTGGAGCACCTGAGACTCCATCTTGAGAAAGCACCACTATGAGACTCTGGCCTGAAACGATGATCTAAAAAACTTGGACAATAGCAGTCCACTACGTCACACTTGGCAAGCACAAAAACACCCCAGCATGCTCAAGCTTGGAAGTGGTTAGGCTGCACCTGGGTTAATGATAAAAATGTAATTTGTTTATGCCCTACATATGATTTAAGCCAAAACCTGGATTAATGTCAAGATTATAATTGAAATTGTTATGATTTAACTGGTATTGTCAAGATTATAATTGATATTAGTTTCACACAGATTTTAGGTTAGCTGGACCCCAGTAACCATGTATTCCCCCTGGACCCTTGCAACCATGTATTCTCCTCCTGATATGGTTTTTGCCTTTAAAAATCCTGTTGCTTTGGACTTTGGGGTTAAGAGTTCTTTGGGGCATGAGCCCACTCTCGGCCGCTGGCAATAAAGGACTATCAAATTTTATCAATGTTTGCTACTCCCCTGATCACACTCACTCAGGTAAAACAACTTCTAAGGGTACAGCTTAACAACTAGCCATAGGACCTCAAAATGCCTTAAAATGGATGATTAAAAAAGCAACTTAAGTGTTATAAAGATCAAATGATAGGAATAAATTGTAAAGTGACCATATAGATAGGTTCAAGTGTTAAATGATCATATAAATAGGACAAAGTGTTTGGGAACAATAATAGAATTAAACAGGAGTGAAGACTCTAACATGGGAAGCAATTCATACAGCAGACTCATAGAATGACAATTGCTTTAAGTAGCACTCTGACCTCAGAATCAGCCCTTAAGGCATTAAAGTCTGGCTGGAAAGCCCAGGGGGAGTATTTCTTATTGAAAGCCAAGACACTCTGGAAAAAAATGTCCTACATAAAGGACCCCTGCGGGTTAGAATAGAACCCAGTGAAAAGAAGTGACCACCAAAGAACAATGCACTTTCCTCTGAAGGGAGGAGAGAATTTCCATTTTGCTTATGGCCTTGTTGAGCTGGTGGATCCAAAAGACTTCCATAGCTGAGGCAGCTCAAGTCAAGAGCCTTGGGTGATCACTGATGTCATACATAAAACTGTTACTTGTTAAATAAACAACAAGAGTCACTATGCACTAACTTCTCATGCAGGACCTCTGTCCCCAAAGATTTGTATCATGTGACATAATAGTAAAACTTGTTCTCAAGTATCACTTCCTTTTAGTGTATTAATGGAGGATATTATTATGTCTTATAGTTGTGACTAGGAGCTCATTGGGTTCTTCTTTTAAGACAATTAAGTTTCTAAAAGGAAAGAAAGGGAAAGAGGAAGGGAAAAGAGGAAGGGGGGCAAGTGAAATTACCTTCAAGAAGCAGTAACATAGAACAGCCCTTGTCTAGAATGTTGAAGAACAGTTCTCTTAGTTTTTTTTTTATCCCATTCTTTCTTTTTTTCTTTCTTTCTGTTTCTTTTTCTTTCTTGGACTAAACAAGAGAGGGAGGAGGGAGGGGTAGGTTGGGTGGGAGGGTGAGTATGATGGGAAGAATTACTATGTTCCTTATGTTGTATTTATGAGACACACACAAATAAAAAATCATATTCTAGTCTCTCTGCAAGACCCATCAGCTTGTATGATATTTCAAATTTTATATAAAAGGTTTTCTATCAAATGTTTTCTATCATTATCCATTGATTTGAAACCAGGTGTATAGCCTACTAATTGTGGTCACAAACAGTGCGCTGAGACCTTTCAGTAAAGGGGAAAAGAATAATATATTTTCTATAAACACTTTGACAATGTCTTTTAATATTTTCTTCTATGTATTAGAGAGGGATATTTTTCTTTTTTTTAATTTATTACATATTTAGTTATTTATTTGAAAGGCAGAGTTACAGAGAGAGAGAGATACACACACAGAGGGAGACAGACCTTCCTTCCTCTCAGACCTTTCTTCACTCCCAAATGGTTGCCAGGGCTGGACCAGATTGAAGGCAGGAGCTTGTACTGGGTCTGCCACATGGATGTCAGGGGCCCAAGGACTTGGGCCATCTTTTGCTGCTTTCTCAGGTTTATTAGCCTGGAGCTAGATCAGAAGAAGAGTAGCTGGGACTCAATCTGGTGCCCATACGGGATGCTGGTGTTGTGGACGGTGGCTTTACCGGCTACACCACAATGCTGGTTCCAGACTTGGACATTTATCAGTCATGTTTGAGTTCAAACTGTTTATGTTATACTGAATTCTGCTTCATTTTTGACTTATATTTTAATATACCCTTTCACGTAAATTCGGTTTTGCACATTTATATTTATTGAAGATGTCAAAAGCACTCTAATTAGGCACTTGCTCATTATGTGTAGATTCCTAGAGGAACTCACACAGAGCACATTTAGAAAAGAAATTGAAGACACTGCTCTACTAATAAGGAATTTATACTATTAATAAATTTATACTATTATTACAATAAATATTATAAAAAAAATTTGGAGGTTAAGGGAAGAACATTTTATTAGTTGAGCTCATCACTATTATAGTGTATCTAATTAGAAAAGGATACTTGGTACGATGCTCAGTGAGCCCAAGATATTTGAGTAAATGTATATCAAGATGGATCATAGGCCAGCACAGGGGCTCACTTGGCTAATCCTCTGTCTGTGGCGCTGGCACCCAGGGTTCTAGTCTCAGTTGGGGGGCCGGATTCTGTCCCGGTTGTTCCTCTTCCAGTCCAGCTCTCTGCTGTGGCCCAGAAGGCAGTGGAGGATGGCCCAAGCACTTGGGCCCCTGCACCCATGTGGGAGACCAGGAGGAAGCACCTGGCTCCTTGCTTCGGATCGGCACAGCATGCCGGCCGCAGCGGCCTTTTGGGGGGTGAACCAACGGAAAGGAAGACCTTTCTCTCTGTCTCTCTCTCTCTCTAACTCTGCCTGTCAGAAAAAAAAATGTATCATAGCCAAATATTTCAAAACTAGTGATCCAGAGGAAATTTTAGAAGCATCTAAAGAAAAAAGGCATGTTCTAGAGTACCAGAAATTAGGATAACAACAGATTTCTTGTTTGAAAAATACAACTGCAAAAATAGCACAGCAACATTCTCATGTACTAAAAGAAAAAGCAACTGTCAACCTAGATACATACCCAGCAAAATATCTTTTGAAAATTAAGGTAAAATTACAACTTTTTCAAATCTATGAAGCTTAAGAAACTCATCACCAGCAGACCTATACTGGCAGAAATATTACAGAAACTTTTTTAAAGGATGACCAATGTTACAAGACTGCAAATTTAAAAGAAGTTATAGAGAGCATTGATTCTTTTGATTTAAATGTATTTCAAAGATTTTTTTACAATGTTGTGTGGGATTTATAACACATACAGAGAAGTAATGTTTGACAATAGCAAATGGTCCTGGAGGAAAAAAGGGGGAGTATACTTTTGAAAGGTTATTTATTTATTTTTTTTTTGACAGGCAGAGTGGACAGTGAGAGAGAGAGACAGAGAGAAAGGTCTTCCTTTGCCGTTGGTTCACCCTCCAATGGCCGCCGCGGCCAGCGCGCTGCGGCCGGCGCACCGCACTGATCCGATGGCAGGAGCCAGGAGCCAGGTGCTTTTCCTGGTCTCCCATGGGGTGCAGGGCCCAAGCACCTGGGCCATCCTCCACTGCACTCCCTGGCCACAGCAGAGAGCTGGCCTGGAAGAGGGGCAACCGGGACAGAATCCGGTGCCCCAACCAGGACTAGAACCCGGTGTGCCGGCTCCACTAGGCGGAGGATTAGCCTAGTGAGCCGCGGCGCCGGCCTACTTTTGAAAGGTTATTACAATATATGTGAAGTTATATTTAATACTTGAAGGTAGACTGTTAATTAAATTAAATGAAAGATCTATAGTATAAACATTAAGGCAACTACAAAACAACAAACATATATGGTACTAAGCCAACAAAGCAGGCCGGAACATTAAATAAACAAACCAAAACATTTAACTGAGGAAAAGAAGACATAAAGATAATCGAGAGACTTAAAAAAAACCCATAGATAAGACTAATAGAAAACAAATACTGGCATATTTAAACTTAACCATATTAATAATCAAACTATACCTAAATAGTATAATAAGCATATTTAAAATACAAGATTTTCAGGCATAACTAAATAAAACACCCATTTACATGCTATCTAGAAAAGACACATTTAAATACATACCCAAATAATTTTTTAAATTCTTAAAAATTTTTGTTTTTTGAAAGAGTTAGACAGTGAGAGAGAGACAGAAAGGTCTTCTTTCCATTGGTTCACTACCCAAATGGCTGCCATGGCTGGTGCTGCGCCCATCCGAAGCCAGGAACCAGGTGCTTCCTCCTGGTCTCCCACATGGGTGCAGGGGCCCAAGTGCTTGGGCCATCCTCCACTGCCCTCCCGGGCCATAGCAGAGAGCTGGACTGGAAGAGGAACAACTGGGACCAGAACCCGGCGCCCATATGGGATGCTGGCACTGTAGGCAGAGGATTAGCCAAGTGAGCCACGGTGCCTGCCCCAATACCCAAATAATTTAACAGTGAAAATACAAAGGTGCATTAAAATGTTTTTGATAATATATAATTAAAGGATAAGGTTTTTTTGGTGCAAAATTTTCAAATCCATGAATAGCTTTTTTTCACAATATGCATTTTATATAAACATTTTGAAGTTCTGTCTTACAATGCTGACACTAATAAAATGTCAAGTTAAGTGGCAACTTAACTTGATGCCACTTCAATGATGCCACAACAAATTTTAGAGTGAAGATTAATACCAGGGTTAAAAGGATCTTTCATATTGATAAAGGAATAATTTACCAGTTATAAATAACACCTCTAAGTGTTTGTGTACAAATACCATAGATTCAAGGTCCTTGAAGTGAAACTGATATAATTACAGGTTGAAATAGACAAATCCACAATTCAAATCATTTCAAATGTCAATAGTAGAACAAGTAGGCTGAGAAAATGTAAGGGACTAGGAAATACGAGCAACACTATCAACAAACTTGACTCAATGGATATTATAGATTCATCCATATAACAACAGAAGAATACATATTCACTCCCAAGAACATTTGATTAGACAGGTGATATTTAATAAAATATGGGTAGAACATTAAAAATCTAGTTTAAATTAGAAGGATGAAAAACTTAGGTCACATAGAATACGTTTTTTCAGCACAATGGAATTATAAACCAACAACATAAAACTCTCTGGGGGGCCTAAACATACTGGAAAATTATTTAAATAGTGAATTTCTACCACTTTTACACAAGAATAGGGAAATATGTATATATGGGCATGCAGACATATAGGATGAATGCCACATGGCAATAAAGAGACTAGAGTGATATGCCAAGGAATATCCAGAATTGTCAGCTGCTCCACTTCCCATCCAGCTCCCTGTTAATGTGCCTGGAAAACAGCAGAAGATGGCTCAAGAGCTTGGGCCCCTGTACCTATGTGGGAGACCTGGAAGAAGCTCGGGGCTCCTAGCTTCTGCTTGGGAAATTGTGGCCATTTGGAGAGTAAAACCAGGGGATGGACGACCTCTTTCTCTCTCTCTCTCGCTCTCTCGCTCTCGCTCTCTGCTTTTCCTTCACTTTCTGTAACTCTGCCTTTTAAATAAATTTTTTTAAAAATAATTTTTTTTCTCAAAAGAATTGTCAGTGAGCACTGAAAACAATGCCACAGTATAGAAGGATCATTTCTTAGAGAATTTGGAGGGAGCATGGCTCTGCCGACACCTTAGTTTCTAAAATCTAACTCCTACAACTGTGGAAAATTAACTTTTTTTAAGACCCTCAATTTGCAGGATATTGTCTGAGGACATTAATACAAATTCCAACATACATTTTGGAAAAGTTGTCTATTTCTAAAATTCCCCTGGAAATGCAAAAGGCCTAAATTAATGAAGAGAGCTTGGAACAAGAAAGACAAAGTTAGAGGAAAAACACTACTTGATTTCACAGTTTCTTAAAGTTGTTTTGGATATTACAAGTGCTTAGTGTACCACATGAAATGTAAAACTATGATCGTTATCTTCATCATATACAAAAATTTACTCAAAATGGAGCAGGAACCTAAGTGTGAAAACTCAGACTAAAAATTTTCTAAAAGAGTATGATGGAGCTAACCTTTATGACCTCCTGTTACGCAAAGATTTCTTAGATACAACATTAAAAGCACAGTTCACAAATGAGAAAATCCACAGATTAGGGTTCATCAAAATTAAAGAAACTTCTAGTCTTAAAAAAAGGAGAGAATAAAAAATAACTTGGAGAAAATATTTCAAAGCACATATATTATAAAGACTATATATCTAGAATATATTTAAAAACAATCTAAAAACTCCACAATACAAACAAATATTTTGACATTTGACAAAAGATTTACACAAACATTCCATCAAATTAAATGTCTGATGATTATTGGGCACATTTAAATTAAAAGATGCTCAATATCATCAGTTATTTCAAAAATACATACCAAAGCTATAGTGAGATATCATTACATATCTATTAAAATGACTAATATTAAAGACTGACTAGTCTAAGTTTTTGCAAGGATGTGAAAGAAAGAGAAGTCTGATACTACTGGTGGGAATGTAAAATGGTGCAAGTAGTTTGGAAATCAACTCAACCGTCTCCTAAAATTAAATTTTCACATATCATGAGATCCACACATTCCACTCAAATGGACTCCTAAGTTTTTTTTTTAAAGATTTAGTTATTTTGGGGCTGATACTGTGGCATAGTAGGTTATGCCTCTGCCTGCAGAGCTAGCATTCCTTATGGGCGCCCATTGAGTCCTGGCTGCTCCACTTCTAATCTAACTCCCTGCTAATGCAACTGGGAAAGCAGTGGAAGGTGGCCAAAATGCTTGGGCCCCTGCACCCATGTGGGAGACCCAGAAAAAAACCCT